>NC_068565.1:37675565-37976315 GCF_025698545.1 Gossypium raimondii
AATAAGTCAAAATTACTCAAATGTCTGATTCACCATTCATTTCTACGTTAAAAATCTATATCTACGTTAAAAATCAATAAGTCAAAATTACTCAAATGTCTGATTCACCATTCATTTCTACGTTAAAAATCTAATCTAATTACTCCAAATTGTTCCCAAAGATTTAAAATCTCAAAATATAATATTTCCAAAGTAAATTTTTTGTAAAATGGTCAAAATGTCTATGTGACAAAATTGTACTTTAATCCCTTTTTGTCTCATCACCTTTCTTTATTACATTCATGGCACTTAATATCTCAAAAAAAATTCATAATTTGCACATCATCCATAATCATCAATATACATACATAAATTTGCAATTAGGACCTTTCTCGATAAAAATAAAAAATTTACGATTTAATCCCTAAGCTTTCATTCCTATTCAGTTAGGTCAAAAAATCCCTCTTTCTTCACACTTACTTCTTTTTAGCTCATTTCTTCATCGTTAGAAAATTTGCATTTTAAATCTTCATACTTTTCATATTTTACAGTTTGATCACTTTTCAAAAACCTCAAATTCACAACCATTCCCTAAAAATATCTTTTCTACAATTCAATTTAATTATTTAGGACTTCAAGTGTAGAACTTTTTTTTTTAATTGGTACAGAACTTCATTGTATCGGGTCCTAGAACAACAACATTTACTACTCGAAAATTTGGAGTGTTACAAAATCTATAAAATGATTGAATATAATTGAATAAATTAAAAATAATAAAATTCAAGTTATTTATAATTAAATAAATATAAATTATCTATAAATATGATAATAATTAAATCATGTCAAAAAAAGAGAAATGATTGTATGAAATCGTGATTCCACGTCATCATTATCCCTTTCCAATAGGAGAATGATAAATCGTATTTTTCCTCTTGATTTTCAACATTTTTAGTTGGATTTGAATTTTTTCAAGAGGAAAACGCTAAAAATTTGGAGGAAAAATATGATTTGTCATTCTCCTATTAGAAAGGGATAAGGATGATGTGGAATCACAGTTTCATACAATCCCTTCTCGTCAAGAATATATTTTATTATGAAATAATGAAAGGAAAGGACAAACTAAAGAGAAAATATCAATACAAAGAGGTAATACAATAGAAAGATAAACGAGAGAACTTTTTATTTCATTTATTGTGTATATCTACAAGCCTTGTACATGTCTCTATTTATAAACCTTTTAACATAATACAATCCATTAAGTTACAAAGAACAAATAGAGGTTTAATTACAATATAAAACCCTCATAATTCCATTGGGGGTTACTACAGTAGAGGTTACGACTTTGAGAGTTATGGACATCCATAATAAAGTAATATTTATAGCAGTCCCCTTTGGATGTCCATTAACAAAAAATGAATATGCTTCATTAAAACCTTACTAGGAAAAAACCCAGTGGGAAAAGAATCCTAGTGAAGAAAAAAGAGTACTATATTCATATTTAGACACACGGACAAATCTGCCTTATTAAAAACATTCTGCGTAAAACTCAATAAGATAAAATCTCGTAAAGGAAAAAAGAGTACACTGCATATTTTACTCCCCTTTATTTGAACATTATTTTATAACTTAATATTAAGACATTCAATATTATTTATCAATAGTAAATCATCAACATATACAACAAATTACATTGATGTGTATCAATATAGCAATAAAATTTAATTGCATTCTCATACTTTAGATATCACTAACAACTTTATAAAGAATGAGATATTGTATCATTTGCTATTACCAACACAATAAGTGCATTGGGCACATAAAGAAATGGTACTTCAGGACCATCGTTTTATAACATTATTGTTTGACCATTTGTATTCCTTTTCAATATCTCCAATCTGCAAGAAAAATTAGTCGATTAATTACGATTATATAAACACTATGGAATATTTAATAGTAATTCCTTATAATATCATTGTGTAACAATTTGTCCTTATTGAACACTCGATTTTTGGGTCAAGGTAAAATTTCATTTTAGATATACTTTCATTATATATTTTACCTATTGAATAATTATTTCTCTTGGAAATTCTTCAGAACTCCAATAATATTTGATACATTAATATAAACAATAATGATAATAACCTATATGTATAAATATATTAATTCATAAAAACACATGAACAAATTCATATTCACATTTAATGATTTCTCATGTAACACCCCTAACCCGTATCTATCGCCAGAATAGGGTTATAGAGCATTACCAGAGTTTACTAATTAATTTTCAGACTTTTCTTTTCATCAAGCATTCATATTTATAACCAATCAAAATCAAAACATTAATGAGCTAACGTTAACCAATTTCACCTGTACATGCCATTATAACCAGAATCAAATCATTCAAAATTATCGATAGAACCAATGGATAATGTGATATATCTCCAACAAGCTTCCAACTCAATTGAGCTTCCGATAATCATTTCAATGCATCAAATAATTATACATATTACCAACAATAATTCAATTCCAATAATAAAACACACACACATATATAAAATATTCATTACCAAATAGCATTCACTTCAATTAAAATTATACGAATATAGTTCACACGAACTTACTAGGCTAAATTACGAAATACCAAAATTAAGGGACATTTGGAAATTTTCTATATTTCTCAAATTTCTACCCAATCTTGATCTAAATTAATATTTTATTCAATTTACTAATTTAAATAATAAAACAATTCATTTCATGCAATTTGGTCACTTTTTGACATTTTACAAATTTACCCTTAAAGTTTTACTTTTATTCAATTTAGTCCCTTAGCCTAAAACGTGCAAATTATCCATGCTAGCTGAATATTCATATATATATTTTCCTCCTCCTCCTCTCCATTCCACATCCTTAATTTATATAATATGCTTATAAGTAGCATTATCTATGATTTTACTATTTACTTGTAAATTTATTCAAAAGCATCCATTTGAGTCATAGCCACTAAATTATTTTTATCTTGAGCTACAGAAATCAAAATTAGGATCCTCTAATTTTCCCTGAAACTAGACTCACATATATTCTTACCATAAAATTTTAAGAATTTTTGGTTCATCCAATAAGTACATTTTATTCTTTAAATTCACCTCTGTTCTGCTATCTGACAGTTCCGACCCTTCTTCACTAAAACTTAATTATCTCCTTGTACAGAATTTGTATGATATCCCCGTTTGTTTCTATTGAAAATATACTCTTTAAGTATTTTAAAAATATAAATTATAACCCATAATTATTTTTTACAATTTTTATGATTTTACAAATTCAGAACAAGGGAACTCAAATCATTCGACCTTGTCTCATAAAATCTATTATATCTCATGATTTAAAATTCCATTACTTACACCGTTTCTTCTATGAGAAACTAGACATAGTAAGATTTAATTTCATATTTTTTCATCCTCTAATTTCATTTCCAAAATTTATGGTGATTTTTCAAAATTAACCTCTCTTGCTTCCAAAACTGTTTTAGTGCAAAATGTTAATTACTAAGTTTATAACTTCCTTATTCCCTTTCTCTATAATATTTCCCATCACTTTCACTTAATTCTCTTCACTAATATATCAAGAACATAATAATTTATATAAGAAAACTCTACTATAACATCTTTTCCATGATATTTCAATAATATCAAACTTAAAAATATATTGAACTCTCAATGTTCTTACCTTGTCCTATTGATTTTAACCTTTAACTTGATTTTCTCTCTCCTCCAGCTTCAATTTCTTGAATCCAACTTGATATTCTAGCTCCCCATAGTCTCCTTGTTATCTTTCTCTCTTGATGGCTATGGAAATTCTTTTGATTTCTAATTGAAAATGGTGAATTTTTTTGGTGGAAGGACCAAATTGTAAAGAAAGCAAAACTTTCTTTCTTCTCTTCTCTTCTAACGTGAATTGCATGGAAAAGATGGTGGGTTGGGTTCCTTTTCATCTTTCTTTCCACTTATATATACTAAATAATGAAATAATAAAATAATAAAATATCATTTAAAAATCAAATTAAAATATCAATAAACTAATATTTATTTATTTAATTAATCTAAAATATCTCCAACATCATCATTATATTCTAGATTTCTCTCTCTTCTAAATGACCATTTTGCCCTTATGATCTTTTAAAATTTCATCCTTGAGTCATTACTTAATTTGGTAAGATTACGATTTAGTCCCTCATAATTCTTCACCTATTCAATTTGGTCCTAATTCATCCATTTTCCTTAGTTTCTAGATTATTCCAACCTTAAAATATTTACACTATTGGTCCTTTAAATTTTTCTTATTTGCACTTTAACCCCTCAAATTTTGAATATTTTCCCTTGGGCAACAAAGCTTTTCTCACTTTTGCAATTTAATCCTTTCTTGAATTAATATGTCATAATTTACTTCTTAATGTTGACATAACTCAAAATTACCCTTTTATCACTTTTTTCCTTATTTTACTATATCGTGAATATTATCTTACTTTCTTCTTGTAGTAATTTTCGGGGTATTACATCTCATGAAACTAAAATTTTACGCTTCAGGCATTAATCCTTTAGGAATTTTCGTTTTGATAATGTTATCAAATAATTTATATTAGTTGAATACAATTCCACTAGACATAAATAAATAGCTTTATTTAGTGTCTGTGTCCACCACAAATTAATCATTTTTCATAACCAAAACCAAGTGTCTCGTGAACATTTGTATTACAAGTCAATTCTATATCTTATGACTTGTATTTTTTTTATATTATGCTAACATGTACCCCACTTGGCTTTACACCTTCCAGGTGTTTGAACTTCAAGTTCGAGATACAATATAGAAGTGTCTCTTTATTTTGATGAGTTGTTCCCAGATCAATGCTTTCAAGTATATTTCCATTCAAGATCCTCACTTTTCTACAATATTGAAGTGTTCTACATATACTATCGTCGTTGGAAAACAATTTCTTTTGTTAGCTCTGTTAAACTGAACGTCGATAATGGCAATATAGAACGATCGAAAAGCAATAAGAAAGAAAAATAAAACAAAATTTTTTCGTGAAAACCCTTTTCAAAAAAAAATCACGGGCAAATGAGAGAAAATTCAATAATGTTGAAAATCGAATGATACAAGACGAGTTGCGACTACATCTATTTAAAGGTTGAAAAACCTTATTGTAATCAATGCCAAATAGAAAAAGTGTAGTTCTATACGGATTCCACTTCGGCCCTCGGTCTTAAGCCTTCCATAGGTCTCTTAATTTTACTATTGTATTATTTCTTTAACAGGAATTTGGGTCACACAACTCTAACAATCTCCACCTTGACACGAATTTTCAGTGAACAAGTTTTTTACCACAAAATTTCAAGGAACAAGTTCTCCACCTCGTCTACGAAACCCCTAAAAGGAGTATTCTTCAACAATGAACACCAAGTCCAAACAATGCTCAAACTTGGTTATAGGAAGTGACTTAGTCATCATATCTGCAATATTATCATGAGTACTAACTTTGCTCACAAAAATATCACCACAAGCAATAATATCATGCGAAAAATGATACCGAACATCAATGTGTTTTGTTCTCTCATGAAACATTTGATCCTTCATAAGGAATATGACACTCTGACTATCACAAAACATTGTACTGATCTAAAGGTCTTTACTGAGTTTACCAAAGAGTCCTTTTAACCAAATAGCTTCTTTACAAGCCTTAGTAATCGCCATGTACTCAGTTTCAGTAGTAGACAAAGCAACTGTAGTTTGCAAAGTGGCTTTTCAACTGATTGCATAACCCCCAATAGTAAAGACATACCTTGTGAGAGATCTTTTTTTATCGAGGTCTTCAGCAAAATCAAAACAATGAGCCCATCTCTAGTTTTTGCAAACTGTAAGCAAACATCAGTAGTACCTCATAAGTATCTGAAAATCCATTGAACTGCTTTCCAGTATTCTTTATCGAGATTTGCCATGTATCTACTAACTGTATATGATAAATCTTGATGTGTGCAAACCACAACATACATGAGAGATCCTATTGCACTAAAATAAGGAACATGTGACTTGTAGTGTAACACCCCAAACCCGACCAGTCGTTATGGCCAAATTCGAAAAGCTACATTAGTCACCGGAACGACTTAGAAAAACTTTCTTAATTTCAGACGTATTTTTAAACCATTTGTGTAGTTTGTTCAAAACTAGTAAAATCGAATGTTCAACTTTAATTTCAATCTCATTTTGAAAACCATTTGTCCACAAAAATGGTCGAAATAAACTTTCAGAATTTTGAAAAAAATATTTTAAAACTATTGGCTTATCAATTTAAAACAAATGAAATGAAGAGTTTATTTTAATTTCATAAAAACCGTGCAAATTTTAGAAAGCAAAATAAATAATATCTCAATTGTAAACATTTAATCATTTATTCAAAACTATTTCAATTTTCAATCATACTTCTAAATCATTTGTCTTTTATTGAAATTGGAGAACTTGGTTATTCGTCATTATTTTGGAAATAAAACATATTAACTTCATGAATCAAATGTCTTTAGAAAACTCATATGTAAACATGAATAATTTTGAAAACTAAGTCTAATTTTATTAAAAACTTATTTTTCAAGAATGCAACAGAAAAATGTGTTATTGATGATTCTATTTTAAAATTGAGTTTCAAGCGAAATCTTATCAAATATTAATTTATGCAGTTTTTAAAACTTAATGTCATGCAAGCAATTTATGCAAATTAGAATAAAAAATCCCCAAAATAAAGTCCCATGCCACAGTCTATACACAAACTTATTACAAATCCCAAATATCAAAATAAAATTTAATTACTTTATTTTAAAAAGACTTCCGAGAAACTCCTTTAAATGCCGTCATCGAATCCTAACCTCGGGGTTATCTGTAAAATCAAAAAAATAAAGGGGCTTAATCATATACATATAAACATATACATTATACAATCACAATAATCGTACCAGCTTTATATAACTCAATATTTCACACTTATACTCTGCATGATCATGTCAATGCACATTTTATAAAATAATATTGTTTTTATGAAAACGGTCCTACCCATCTTTGTTACACACCATAATTGAGTTTTTCCTAGAACTCGTCCATCCAACACACCAAATTGTGAACATTGTCACCAAAATCGTGGATAAAATGCCAATAACCAATATCGTGGACAAGCTACCAAAATTGCAAATAACTGCCACATAATCAAAATCGTGAACAATGTCACATTAATGCAGATAAACTGCCATATACTTCTACCTTTCACATATTCCACCCCATGCATGTGATATGCCCAAAATCACTCAAATCGTATAGACATGTTTAACATGCAAATCTCATATGTACACATGGTACCAAAATTTCACAATTTATTTTCATGAGAACATTACATATGCCATATAATCACATAACATGATAATGAGATGTACATATTTTTCAAATCAATAATAATCATCAATATCACACAACATGTTTTTCACAACATATACGGTTTAGGGAAATACTTACTTGACAAAATCCATATCGATGGTTTATCTCTCTTTATGGATACATAAAGTATCCTTATCAATAACATTATTTAAATAACAACATTTTTATCAATATAAAAAAAAGACTTAATTTAGTTTAGTGTTAAAACCCACACTTGATTGTAGATCCGGTGTGCAACAACTCTCTAAGAATGCCCACACTTGGATCTAACAATTAGATTACCCTTAGAAAAATAATCACTTGGATTAGTGATTTCGATTCCTACTTTAATGATCTCTCGTGTTGGTGTCGATCGACCACTAATCAATAAACAAGACATACGAGATGTTAATATTTGAGAGAATAAATCACTAAGGCTCTCAAAAGCATTCATCCAAAGGAAGAAAATAGGGAGGAGAAAATATTTTTACACCACCCTTACATTTACACTATCACGATTGAAATGAAAAGATCGACAAATCGTATTGATCACGAATTGGAGGGGAAAGAATGTTCTAAAAAGGAGGATTATTTGAAAATAAATCCAAGAAAATAGAGTTTAGAATTAAGAATAAAAAAAAATAATTAGTGTAGAATTTTCTTGACTGCTAAAGAGAATAATGAATAATTGAAAATGAAGAAGAAAGGAGAAAGAATCTTTACCGTTAGTGGTGGTGCTACGATAGCAATGACGGCGATGACTACGACGGTGGTGTGGTGTTAGAGGCGACAATCCGGTAGGGGAGAAAGAAAAGGGGTTATGGTGTTGATCACTCTCTTAAAGGAGAAGAGAGGTTGTAACACCCCTTACCCGAGACTGTTGCCGGAGTCGAGCACGAGGCGTTACTTGACTTAACTTACTAGTTTAAAGCATAAAAATTTGCTTTTAAAATTAATTTCACTATTCACAATAAAGCTGTCCACCTGCGTAGCAATTACTAAATTAATTATAACTTGAGATAAAAAACTCAAAATTTATATCTGTAAATTTTACCTGAAACTAGACTCATATATATTTTTACCATAAATTTTTCAGAATTTTTGGTTCAGCCAACTAGTACAGTTTATTAGTTAAATTCTCCCCTATTTCACTGATCGGTTGTCCTGACCTCTCGTCACTAAAATTTAATTATCTCATTGTACAGACTGCATATGGTGTTCTCACTTGTTTCTAGAGAAAATAGACTCAATAAGGAATCTAGAAATATAAATTAAAACTCATAAATATTTTTTTTACAATTTTTAATGATTTTTCAAAGTCAAAATAGGGAACTCCATAAACAGTTCTGACCATATCTAACTAAAATCCACATATCTCAAAATATAAAATTCCTTTTTCTACACGTTATTTTTCTATGAAAATAGACTCAATAAGATTTAATTTTATATATCATTCACACTCTAATTCATTTTATACTATCCTTGGTGATTTTTCAAAATCACGTCACTACTGCTGTCTCAAAACTGATTCACTACCAATTTTTACTTTTTCATGATTTCTATGCATAATTTATCACCTAGAACACCTTCATACTTAGCCATTTTAATAATTATTCATCATGAAATATTTACATATCATCTTTTTGTCATAATTTAAGAATTTGCAATCAAAATGACTAAGTCCCTATACATGCCATAGCTCGAAACATTTATCATCTTAAAATACCAAGTTGTGGTGGTTGATAGTGTGAACGCTCTCCGACGTCTTCAAGATCCCGACTATGCTTGATAATACTATATGAAAGAAAAAGAAATAAAAGAAGTAAGCATAAAGCTTAGTAAGTTTACAAGTAAATAAATAACAACACTTAACACAAATAATTATACTCAAGTAACATGATCCCTAATTTCCTCTTTACTTAATCTCTTACTCGTTCTCTTGCTTGTTTGCTTATCTAACTCATGATTATAACTTACTCTTCTCTTGATGAAATGTTGGTTCTCAAATGATAACATAATATGTTCTTAACTCTTATAACTCACCTGAATTTGCTGTTTATGCTTTTACCTGAACTTTCTTGGAACATAATCTGTTTTCTAGCCCGTTGAACCACATTGGAATAATAAGGATACTTGGGTCTCTTTTCTGATAATAACATGCCAAAGCCATGTCCTAGACATGGTTTTACATGGGATGTTTCTTGTACTGCTAATGCCATATCCCAGATATGGTCTTAAATGGGAGTTCTCATATCGATGCCCATGCCATGTCCCAGATATGGTCTTACGGGGGACCTTTCATCTCGGTGCCAACGCCATGTCCCAGACATGGTCTTACATGGGACCTCTCATAACCTCAATGATGCTAATGCCATGTCCCAGACATGGTCTTACATGGGATCTCTTTACCCAAATGTCATGACATTTGTATCCAATACACTCCTAATGTTTCAACGGAGCTTTTATCACTGATTCTCTGTCATCTCATACTTAAGTCAACATTAAATAATTTCATGAAATAAATACATAATTGCTGGAAAATATCAGCATTAATAATAATTATTGAAATATTGCATTTATTTACCGTAAACTTACCTTGGTACAAAAATGTGATCAAATCTAACACTTTAGTCCTCAATCTTTTTCTTTCCCCGGTCTAGCTCCGGATTTCAATTTTCTTGATCTATAATAGCAAATTTAGCTTATTTAATACTCACATTCATCAAAACAGTCCTTGACTCAATTTTGGCAAAATTATAATTTTACCCCTAAACTTTTGCATATTTACACTTTTCCCCAAAGCTCGGAAATTAAACTTCACTCTTATTCTTTTGTTTTATAACATGCTGAACATTTTTCCCTTCTATGACAACATCAAATTCTTACTCTAACACTTACTTATGAACATTAGGTATTTTTGCCGATTATGTCAATATACTCGTTTTCACTTAAAATCGACTAGCAAAAGTTATTTAACATAATTCCTAACTTCATATTCTATCATCAAACATAAAAAAACATATTTCACCTATGGGTATTTTTCCAAATATGAACCCTAGGTTAAATTATTGCTAAAATAGGCTACAGGGATTCTAAAAACGTAAAGAACATTAAAAATGGGGCTTGGAATCACTTACTATAAGCTTGAGAAAGTGAAGAAACCCTAGCTATGGCTTCCTTCAAGTTTTGGCAGCAAGCAAGGATGATTGACACAATTTTCACATCTTTTTCCCTTTTAATTATATTTATTTACTAAATGACTAAAATGCCCTTACTTAAAAAAATCCTATTCACTTATCTCATGTCTATTTTTGTCCATCACTAACTAATGATCTAATTACCATATAAGGACCCCTAATTTATAGTTCCATAACAATTAAATACCTTTAACATATAAAACTCAACTTTTGCACTTTTTACAATTTAGTTCTTTTGACTAAATTGAGTGCCCAAACGTCAGAATTTTTGAACGAAATTTTCACGAAATCTTTCTGTGAAATTGTAGGCCATAAAAATATAGTAAAAATAAAATTTTCCTCATCAGATTTGTGGTCCAGAAACCGCTGTTTCGATTAGGCCCTAAATCGGGATGTTACAAGAAAAGAAAAAAAGTATAAGAAAAGAGGGCGAAGATGCGAGGTGGCTCGCAAATGTTGACATAGTGGAGGAGGGCGGTGCTAAGGGTGGCGGTGGAGAAAATAAAGGAGAGGAGTATTAGCAAGGTGGAGGTTTGGTAGTGATGATAGTGGTTCGAGGCAAAGGAGTGGTGGAGGAGGAAAAATAATATAAATGGTGGTTGATGGCTAAAATAAAAGAAAAATAGGGAGGAGTAAAAAAGAGGGTGGAAAAAATGAATAGGAAAATAAAAGATGAACAACAAAAAGTTATCACTCACCTTGTCCAGGTTCAATATATGTCACACAAGGTAAGGGTGGAAAAATAGGCATGTTGAGGGGTCAAATGAGCAAAAAGGGGATCATGGGAGTGAAAAGGGGGCTATTGAGGGAATGTTGACTAGCTAAAGGAGAAAAAAATCTTTCTTTGCATGGTAGCTAAGAGTGGACAGTTATGGAAACTTTGACCAAAGTTTTATGAGCCAAAAATCAAATAAAAAAAACATAAGAATCTAGGGAATTAAACATAAGACCTTTAGGAAATTATCTAAGCACTTAACCACTAAACCAACTCAATTCATTGTTATAATTCCTACAAAATTTATTTTTAAAACATGGTATGACCATTTCTAAGGTTTGAGGAAAAATTGCACCACATAGAAAATAATGTGAGGGGAGGGATTCAAACACAGGTCATCAAGGACAGCTCTACCACTACTCAATCACTGAAAAGAATTCGAGCATGACCACTCTCGGTTCATTAACCCAATTTCTACTGACCCAATTTTTGGGATGTGACATGTAGTCAATCTTATCATTTGATTGTGGGGACAAAGTCGATGTCTGAAGTGGGCTGCTAATGGAATACTAATAGGCTTCGCACTCTGTATATTGAACCTGCAACAAACTTTCTCAATGTACCATTTCTGACTTAGGTACAATTTACATGCTTTTCTATCTCTGAGAATCTTCATCCCAAGTATCTTCTTTGTTGCTCTCAAATCTTTCATCTCAAATTCTTCACTAAGTTGGGCTTTAACCTTTCTTATCTCTCATTTATCTTTGGTTGCTATCAACATGTCATCAACATAAAGGAGTAAATATACAAATGAACCATCACTGTTTTTCTTAAAATAAACACAACTGTCAAAGTTGCTTCTTTTGAAATCATGAGTAGTCGTAAATGAATCAAACATCTTGTACCACTGCCTTGGTGACTGTTTCAGGCCATAAAGAGACTTTTTCAGCAAGCAAGCATAATCTTCCTTTTCTGAGACTATAAAACCCTCTTGTTTTTGCATGTAAATATCTTCTTCAAGTTCTCCATGAAAGAATGTTATTTTTACATCTAACTGCTAAAGCTCCAAATCATAGATTGCCACAATACCAAGTAAGGCTCAAACTGGACTATGCTTCATAACTGAAGAAAACACATCTGTGAAGTCTACACCTTGAATTTGACTGTAACCTTTTGCAACTAGCCTTTGCTTTATATCTGGGTTCTTCAACTCTTGGAGTCCCTTCTTTATTTTTAACACCCATTTACAACGAACAACCTTTTTACCCTTAGGAAGATTCACTAGGTCCCATGTTCTATTCTTATGGAGCGATTCCATCTCTTCTTGCATGACAAACAACCACTTTCCTGAATCTTCATAGCTAACTACCTCGGAATAAGTAGATGGCTCTTGATTTGCATCTATAACTTCAGTCACGTTTAAAGCATAAGAAACTAGATTAGCCTCGACGAACCTCTTTGGAGGTTTAATCTCTCTTCTAGGTTTGTTCTTGGTAATAGAATATTGTGGTGAAGAAGCAACTCTACTCTGAGTGTCTATACTAACTTGAAGAGTAGACTCTGTTGTAGATCCGAGATTAATCTGAAGCTCTACCTACATCACATGCGTGTTTGAATTCTTCTAGTCTTTATTGGAAGATTCTTTAAGAGATAAATTAGGCAGCATAGCAGTTTCATAAAAAATAACATCACTACTAATTAAAACTTTTCTATTTTCAGGACACCATAACTTATACCTTTTAACACCAACCTTATAACCAAGAAAAACACACTTAATGGATCTAGGTTTCAATTTTCCATTATCAACATGAGCATACACAGGACACCTAATAATCTTTAAATCAGAATAATCAGCAAGATTACCAGACCATACCTCTTAGGAGTCTTTTTCTCAATGACAACGAATGGAGACTTATTAATAAAAAAACTTGCAGTTGAGGCCGCTTCAACCCAAAACAACTTTAGTAAACAAGCATTTGAAAACATACATTGAACCTTTTCCATGATTGTTCTATTCATCCGTTCAGTAACGTCATTTTACTGTGGTGTATGACGAACTGTCAAGTGTGTTACTATCCTTTCTGATTTGCACAAATCATTAAACTCATCAGAACATAATTCCAAGACATTATCTATGCGGATGTGTTTTATCCGTTTTCTTGTCTGCTTCTCGATCGTAGTTTTCCAAGCTTGAAATGTGGAAAACACATCACTTTTCTGCTTCAAGAAGAATGCATAAACTTTTCTGGAAAAAATCATCAATGATCGTCAGTATATAATTAGCACCACCCACCAAAGGCACTTTAAATGGTTCCCAAAGATCAGAATGAATATAATCCAATGTCACCTTTGTGTTATGGATTCGTCTGGTGAATCGAGCTCTCTTTTGCTTCCCAAAAATGAAGTGCTTATAGAACTTCAGTCTGCTAATACCTTGCCCATAAAGAAGTCCTCGTTTGCTCAATTCTGCCATGTTATTCTCACTCATATGCCCTAGACATATATGCCAATGTCTAGTAACATCATCATCTGGCAAAGAAGAGGAAGTGACGACTGCATCATCAGTAACAGTTGAACCATGCAAAACATATAACTTGGTAGTCTTTCTTTGCCCTATCATCACAACGAGGGAACCTTTGCTAATCTTCAGAACCCTACTTTCAAATGTGTACTTGTACTATTTTTAATCAAGAATACTTAATGACATCAAATTCCTCTTCAATTCTAGTACATGTCGTATGTCACTAAGTGTTCTAACGACTCCATTGAACATCTTAATTTTGATCGTGCCAATACCTACGATATTACATGAACCATTATTTCCCATTAACATAACACCTTCAGACACTGGTTCATATATTGTAAACCAATCCCGATTGGGACTCATATGGAAGGTGCAACTAGAATCAAGGATTCACTCCTCGCTCACTTTAGAGTTATCGGCAGAAGCAATTAGAAGTTCACAATGGCTGCAGTCTTTTACAACATAAGCTTCACTAGATTGTTCTGGTTGTTTTCCTTTTTGATTTGCCACCTCCCTTTTGATCCTGTTCTGCAACTTATAGCACTTAGACTTAATGTGCCCTTTCTTCTTGCAGAAGTTATAGGTTTTTCCTCTGTTTAAATATCTCGATCTACCCTTAGATTTATTGCGAGGATTTCGTTCCTGTGTCTTCCCATGATTATCATCATTATTTCGTTCTTGTCTCCCACGAACAATGAGATCCTCTCCCTAAGAGTCAGATCCAGGCACAAGATGTTTCATCTTGTCATACGAGACTAAGAAATCATAGACTTCATCAATTGTGAGAGACTCGCGACTAAAAAAAATCATATCTCTACATGATAAATAAGACTAGAGCAACAAACAAAGTAGAATTAACCCTAAATCTTCTTTACAATACTGAACCTCCATTTCCTCTAAGTTCAAAAGAATTTCTTTAAACACAGTTAAGTGTTCATGCACAGACGCACCCTCCTCCAAACAATGAGCATAAAGACGCTGCTTCATATGCAACTTGCTAGTTAGGGTTTTCAACATGTATAACTATTGTAGTTTTGCCCATAATGCAGTGATAGTCTTCTCTTTCAAAATGTCATGTAGAATTTTATTCGACAGTTGCAGATTTAATTGAGTTAAAGCCTTTCAATCTTTACACTTATTCTCTTCCTCCGTCAATGTCGAAGGTATCTTATCTAACCCTAGCAATGTATCCTCTAAATCCATTCGCGCAAGAACTGCCTCTATCTTTACCTACCACAACGCGAATCTGGTGTTGTGATCCAACAACAGAATATCATACTTCATTGTCCCCATTACTGTGATCGAGACAAGCACCCAAAAAGCTCTGATATCATTTTGTAAACTGAATTTCGTAATGGCAATATAAAATGATCTTAAAGAAATAAAAAAGAAAAATAAAACACACATATTTTACGTGGAAACCCGTTCGGGAAAAAACCACAAGTAGAGGAAAAGAAAATTTACTAATGTTGAAAATCGAATGATACAAGAGGAGTTGCGACTACATCTATTTAAAGGTTGAAAAACCTTATTCTAATCTATGTCAAATAGACAAAGTGTAGTTTTATATGGATTCTACTTCGGCCCTCGACCTTAAGCCCTCCACAGATCTCTTAGTTTCACCACTGTATTATTTCTTTAATAGGAATTTGGGCCACACAACTCTAACAAGCTCCATCATATTTAGTTATGACATAATTGATTGAGATATCTCATTATATTCATATTTTCAGGTACCTGAACCTCTTCCGGGGTTTTATCAAAAGTTATGTCTTAGGTCTCTTTTTGAGTATCGGTCTCTTTTAACATGTAGCCTTATTTATTTCTTACTCCTTTCTTTGAAGAATTTTTCATTTCATGGAACTAACTAATTTATCATGATTTCAGCTTGCTTAAGATTTATTTTTATCACGTAGAAACCATAATTATTTGGAGAATTTTAGTTGCTATATGTCTTAGCTAGTATATGCAATCTCTAAATGTCTTCACTAAACATGTTTGACAAATAATTTTATTCTTCAAATTTTGTGCACATAAGGTTAGTGAGGATCACAAAAGTGATGACATAATTATTTAACCAACTTGTCTCCCTTAATACTAAGAAAATTTGCAACATGACAATACTTTTTAAAATTATAAATATGTCTCCTTTCAACTTTTAACATCTAAAGAAAATTCTAATTTTCTCAACTTCATACTTGATGGTTCATCTTAGTGTATTATGGTAGAGTATAAAATAGATATTGCACATTCAACTATTCTTTAGAGGGAATCTAATGACTTATAAATGAAAGCCAATTCTCGCATGAGAAATATTTCTTACATGTTGGCTAGATGCATATAAAATTACATATTTAATGTAAAGTCATTCTTATATTAATGGTTAAGCAACTAAATGGAGGCATATGGTTTTGCTAACTGTTAAGTATAACATAGATAAGCGTAGATAACTAAATATTATCTCAACTAAAACTACAGAAATCAAGTTTAGGATATAATGCACCAACATTCTTAGCACAAATTCTATACTATAGAGATTGTTCACAATCAAATTATTTCAAAAAAAAATATTGCAAACTTCGAGCTACTATAACAAGAAATATGCACAAGTGTGCATAGTTGTTCAGGTAATAAGTAAGTAAAATGAGTTATCATGTCTACAGGGACTGTATAAGCTTAATCGATTAATTACAAAATTATAATTAACAATTTGATGCAAAAACTCAATAATTGGGATGGTGATGAGTAAACTATGTAAAATTAACTAGAGACAAAGATTGATCCCTATGCAATTCTAATCTAGATGCAATTTACTAAATGCATGAATGAATGGCTTTAGCAACAAAAACAATCAACATTAAATGGGTTAGGATAATTATATTAATAAATTCAATTTACTTAATCATGCTTAACAATGTTCAGAATACTTCCATGACAACTCGATCTTTCATGAGTTTAGAAACAAAATTAATGTTCAGAATATTTCCATTACAACTAGATCTTTCATGAGTTTGGAAACAAAAGTAAGTCCTTTCGGAATCTTTAACTTAGCTAAATATACATTTTACTGATCATATTAACTAAGGGTTTCTTAGCATTTATGTAAGGTCACAAGGACATTTACGTTTGCAATAGTTTAATTACATAAACCTAAAAACTATGTAAGATAATAGAGCTAACTAAAGATATTATGAACCTCAACTTAGTCAGGTTTAAGGATCTAAATTAAGCATTGCACTTTTCAATTATGTGTCTACTAGCCATCGTTTAGTTAGGATCGCTCAGCTAATCTGAGTGCACCCAATCACGTATGAATGAAATGTATCATGATATTAAATGAAAACATGAGTGACTGAGGCCTAAACATTTTAAACATGAATAAAATAGATCTTATTGAATTAACATAACCATCCTAGAAAATATGATTTAAAATATTATCGTTGATGTCAAAAATAATAAAATCAAAGCAAACATAATAAAAATAAATAACAAGAGGAAAAAGTAAACTCTATTCAGTTCAGCAGCCTTTCGAATCTATTCTAACTGATGTGCTCACCCGTTCTACTCGATGCTTCATTTGCTAAGGAGTTCCTAAGGTGGTTGACCAAAGAATGCTTGTGACACAGCTTTTGTGGCTAAAGGATGGAAATGAGATGGACGGCTATGCAAGGGAAGGAAAAGGTAAATAAAATATATAGAAAATGCTAATGAGAGAAGAGAAATGAGTTGTGAGGGATGATGAATTAAGGGATTGGTGCATGGTATTTATAGGTAAAGGTAAAGGGTAGAGTTTGCTAAAGTTAGATTCAAAATTCCTTCTTTTTCTACCATGCATGGCTGGCCATATTTCAAGGAGAAGGGGATGACTTAGTCTCCTCAATTTGAATTCAAACTAAGGCTATTAATAGCCATAGGGTGGAGGGTTTCAACAGCAAAGTAGTTGGGCTAATTTTTGATTATTTTCATACTGTAAGGACCTTCAATTAAATACCCCCAAGGCTTGCTTTTGGGCTGCCATCTACTTGTGCCGAAACTAGGCTTTAGTTCCCCATTGTTGGACAGTTTCTTAATCCAATAATTTAGCAGACATGCCCATATTTTAGTACCTCTTTTACTGGGTCAAATTATAAACCTCATGACCCAAATTGCATGGTCTTACCATCCATATGAATTTATTTGTGCATGTCCAAGTTTCATTCACATCAATCACATTTTCAATGGTCCTCCTACATAGTGAAAAATCACATATTAATAAATTAACATGAAAAAAATATAAAATATGTACAAAAATCATGTAATTAAACACAATTTCACATACTTTATTTATTCACGCCCAATATTACTAATTAAGTAAAATTCAATTATTTTAATAACAATTACTCATGATAAACATAATTATTAAGTAAAAAGGTGGTAAAAATATATAGAAAAACCCTATATAATTTTATGTTTTCACACCCCCAAACTTAAACCATTGCTCGTCCCGAGTAATGTTCATACACAACACAACTTTTGCTAGGGAAATTTTGCAAAATGATAAAGTAGAATCAATCTTCGCACATAATCATGCATCAACAAAATAATGCTCAAAAATACTTTTTTTGATAAGTTGCTCGAATGCAAATATTATTTCCAAAATTTATACTAAGCACATCATAATGTCAACATGAATCATAGTTACCATGCATTTTCAAAGTCATACATAACATTCACCAATCAATATACTTTCTTTATCAACTAAACATAGCAATCCCAAGGTTTAATTTGTGGTCTTCATAAATTGAGCTTAGTAATTCATTTCCACTAATGCAGTTGGTATAATCATTCAATCAATAGGTCTTTTATTAGGTTGTAATGGGGCTAGGCTATAGGTAAGGATAAAGAGAAGTTAATTTTGAGGTTCAATCATCTTAACCCTAACTTGTCTTGGATTTTTCTGTGTCACAACCTTTATAAAATTGGGTCTTTGGAACACCCTCTAAATTATTTCGAACTCATGCTCAACTTTTACTATTTTCAGGCTTTGGGAAAACTTTGCTCTTTATTTTTGAGATTTTTACGCAATATTTCTTTGCTTTTCATTCTTTTGGACAAACTTACATTTGTTTTTTTTAATCATGTGAAGAGCATGTACATATTTACATATCTTTCTTCAAACTTTGATCACCTAGAAAAATTCAGTTAATATAGGTGTAAAAGAATAGAATAAAATAAAAAAGATGATAATGTGGCTTATAATGTAGGAACTTTGCAATAAATAGACCATTAAGCTCAAAAATTAAGTTTCAAGGGTTAAATTAATAAGGTTGGCTTGAAAGGCTCTAACGATCCAAAGAAAGTGTGCCTATATCATATTATATTCTTATACCTCTTAGAATTTTGCCTCAAGAAAATTACTAAGTCAATTCTAAAGACTTTAAACCTTCATACATGTCTATTTCTAAAGAAATCAATTTTTCATGGAAAATACCACGAATACTAAATATCATAGAAGCATTCCATCATTCAAGATAACATACTAATAACTTAGATAAAATTAGAAATCATGCTTGCATTTGAACAAACTTATGAACAAAAATTATTTTTGAACATTCATTTATTTTAGCATACTTAAGTAAAAAGATTGAAACATACTTTAAAATTCATGCGAAATACCTTATTAAAAATTCATGTGAAATGCCTTACCATCATACGAAATGCCTTACCCTCCTTTAAAAAGAAGTAATATTCTCATTACAAAAACAAAGTAATGAATGAAAACTAAACACCAATTAGGGTTGCAAGAGAAGAGAGGTGAGTCATAAAGACTACTTAAGTACCAAGTCTTTCTTAACAATCCAATCCTAGACATGTTCATTCCCCATTACCACACCATTTTTTTTCTATTGAAGAGGCATTGGGATTATTTATTCATGCTTGCTATTTTATTATGCGAAAGCAAAAATTCTAACTAGGAAATAAAAATAAACACCTAAAAAGAAATAAAAACTAAAGATAAGAAATCCCCTTTTTTATTTATTTGACTTATTCTCCTTTTCTTCCTCCTTTGATGTTTCATCCTCGCTTGCATTCTAATCTTTCTTCAATGACTTGAAGATATAGTCTGAAAACTTAAGAATAAAATTGTTACAGATATTTTTGAAAGTATTTCTTATAGAATCATCTCTAACTTTTGCATATCTCCAATAAGCCTGTTGTTGGTTATGCATAAATTTTATCATATCCATCATAATTGACAATTCTAATTTCTTCACGGTGTTTGAAGAAATGGGCATTGGAATAGTCAACTCAGGATCAACACTTGGTTCAACTGGCTCATTAGCATTCAGCTACTCTATTAGTTTAGAGACTTCCGGTTCCTTTATCGGTTTTGGATTGTTTGATTCTTCCTCAGATTCTGCTTCTTCATTCTCAGTAACTGAGTTAGTTTCCATTTCAAAATTGTTCAATGACTCATCAGTTTCTGGTTCTGTTGGTTCACTCAGTTCAGGTGGGTTTAGTTCATGGACTTTCTCTACTAACCTTTCAAGATCACGTGCTGTGATGCAACCTTGAACGTACGGACCCTTCAAGTTTGCTTTTGTTTTCACTTGGGCCCTTAAGCAAAGAGATATTATTAATGATGGAAAGTAAGCATTTCCAGTTTTCTTTCTAGCACAATCATGGATATCCTTGAGAATGATCTTCCTAACATTGATAAACCTTTCTGTCATAATTGTATACAACAAAAGTATTTGCCCTATCGAGATAGTGGAATTGTGTGAGATTAGCATGAAACTATACCGAACAAAATAGAACCATACCTTAGCCAATGACTTTAAACATTCCCTTCGGCAAGAATGACTACCATACTTTCTTATAATCCATTGGCATCTCGGATTTGTAACAACATTAATAACTTGTTGAAGAAAATCTCAATTTATGTCTGTCCGTAACAACTAACTTTTTAGTGGTGACGGAACAGTGGTTTCGGGACCACAAATTTCTATTGTGTCGATACATAAATATTATTTATAGAATATTTATGTAGTCATTAGAGTCGTATTAAAAATTGGTTAAGAAATTTTAATGTTTAGATAGCCAATTAAAGAAAAAAAGACTAAATTGTAAAAGGAGGAAAACTTAGTAATTATTACATTTAGATTATTTAATAGCTTAACTAATAAATACGGGAGGTCTAATAAGGTAATTAGAACTTATAGCTAGATAGTGGACGGTAATAGAGTGAAAATTCAAAAGAAAATTGAAAGAAAATTTTGTTAATGGTAATTTTGTAAATTTTTACAAAATCAAAACAAATTAATTGAAAACTAAACACTTTCTTATTCATTTCTTTAGGTTCTTGCTGAAACACCATTGAAGGAGGCTCCAAGCTTCAGTTTCATCTCCTTAGTGCATGTGAGCTCAATTCTCACCTATTTCTTGTAATTTTTATGTTTTTGAGATCGTTGCAACTAGGTCCAGCTAGCCCGTACCTTCATTTTTGAATCTGTTAAAAATTTTAGAAGTTTCCATTGATGAATCTTGGTTGTTTTTTTATGATAAGTATGTGTTTGGAGCTTTGATTGTGGTATTTAGTTGTTTTGTGAAGTAATTTTATTAGTTTTTGAATTAAGGATTAAATTATTAAAATGTCAAAACCACATGGTTTGTTAATGATTAAGAAATGTTTTGTGGGCTGTTTAGAAGCCTTGAACATTCGGCTGGTATCCTTAGTTTTTAGAAATGGTTAATTTGGTGATTTTCAGGTTAATGGACTAAATTACAAAAGTTGTAAAAGTTAAGGGCAATTGTGTAAATTTCAAAAATAAAAGTTCATAAAATGTAGAATAAATTGGAATTTGAAATGTAAGCTAATAATTGAGAAATTTTACACTCTAGATCAAGACCCTGTTGACTTACGTGGAAAAGAGAAAATTACAGAATAGTCCTAAACTTCTGTAACTATTACAATTCAGTCTAGGTGAGTTCGTTTGATTTTTAATTTAATATATATATATATATATATATATATGAATTGTATGATGATATGATATGAAAGAGTGGATATCAATTATTCTATTGATGATGTAAAGTTGTTTGGGAAAATGTTATTGAATTTTATTACTTGGGTTGGTTGAACGCGAGATAGAGTACAACTGAATGACGCGTGTTATACGAGGATAGGAGTGGAGATCGAAGTGGTGTGCTTTATATATTTTCCTGAGTAAACCGACGTTCAACATTTGTTGTGAACCCTCATGTTATACTACCTTAGTGCCGAGGCGTGTTATCAGTTGGATTAGCTCTCATGAGCGTTTGGCATGTTTTGGTTGGATTACTTGTGTACTCGTATCTGTAAGTCATTCATCAGGTCATAAAATATTGTCTTATAACTTGTTCAATGACTTTGAATGGCATGACATGTACTTTACATCTTGAATTGACTCCATTGTGGACATGTATGTTTTCCGAAAATTATTATTGAGCTTTGAATTGAACGATGTAATTCACCGATTTGAAATTGTGGATGACAAGAAACATAATTTTTTTTGTTGAATTATATTTGATTAAATTTTGATATTTAATTCGGTAAAATTTATTGTTTCTGTTAGTTGAAATAACTACGCTTCAATAAGCTTACTTGTGTTAATTTCTGTTTCTTGTAGATACTTTTGAGGGTTGGATGATCGGATCAACACTTAAGTCACACTATCCATCCAATTTCAATAGTTTTTGATTGTTTATTTTGGATTATATGGCATGTAATAGGCTTGTTATGTCATTACTTTTGTTTTGGTATGTAAAATATATAGAGTGTGCCTAAGTGCAAGTTGATAACATGAGCATCACTACAATGATCTTGGTGTTCATTTGGTAAATGTTCAGTTGATAACTTATTGTGATATATGAATGATGGAAGATGTATTTGGTACAAATTTTAGCATATGTATGATGAATATGTTATATTGAATTGTTGTGAATTGAGGTGCCTATAATAGGCATATTGGTTAGAAGTTTAAGTTAGGTGAATTGAAATGTTTTGGTTGATGATTTATATTTTTGTATAAGTGTGTATACTTATGGTACCATTGAGGGTACATTGGTTAGGCACGTAAGATGGTTGAATTAGCATGATTTGAGCATGTTTAATTGTATTTTGTATAGGTCTAATGGCTGGTAAACGAATTGTTTAGTGTCCAAGAAATCTTAAAATGGTAAACTTGATGTTTAAGGTTCATTTAGGTGCACACAGCCTGAGACATGGGCTGCCACACGGCCGTGTGTCACACATTGTCTGAGATACGGCCGTGTATTTCAAGTCAGTGAGTTACACGGGTAAAGACACAGGCTGGGACATGGTCATGTGTCCCAACTTTGAAAGTCACACGGTCTGGGGCGTTCCACATGGCTTGGCGACACGGCCTTGTGTCCCCTATTTTTGAAATTTTGTATATTTCCCTAAAATTTCTTGACTTGTTTCAAATTAGTCCCTGAGATTTTTAAGATTATTTATTTAGTCTCTTAAGCTTGATTTAAGCCTCATAAATGTAAGTTATTATTGTAATTCAATTACTTTGTGGTATTTGAGAAATTATATTGTAATGATCATGATTTTTACCTGTCATTCCCATTAACCTGTTGTATTCCGATGACAGATACGAGTTAGGAGTGTTACATTGTCATCATGGAAAAGTATTCATCTTCTTTAACATTGGGTAAGTTGAACAAATTATTAATGGACTTAGAAGTTAGGGATACCTTCTTCTTGCGAACAAGAACTTCAGTATATTCTGAATTAGTCAAATTGGCATAGAACTCTTGAACTAACTTCTCATCGGGAAACGATCGTGCATCACAAAAATAATTCCAATTGAGGACATCAATTGTCTTTTGAATCGGCAAAGGCATAACCATCTTATCATTGCTTTCCAAGTTGAAACCTTTTTCCGGCATCATAGGTTGATTCTTGAAGATGGAATGAAACCTTTCTTTCACTTCCTCATCTTGAATCACAATGGGATTTTAGGAAGAGGTCTTGAAAGATCTAGTTCTTTTACGAGACATGGTGATTTTTCTTGAAAAATAGACAAAATTGCGGCAATAGATGAAACAAGGTGTTTTACTCGGCGATAGGCGTGCAGCGGTAATAAGCTAGGGTTTTGCGATAATGAGAGGAATTTGAGGAGATTTTTCAGGATTTAGATGGATGGCTAAGAGGGTAAAGAATGAGTGGCTAGGGTTTAAGCTAATTGGTTGAAGGGTTGTGAAGAATATGGTGGTAGAGAGGGTTTATATAGTGATGAATTAGGGCTAACTTGTAACAAAAATTTAACTACTTAAGTGACTTGGGCGGCAAGTATAGATAGAGGGAAAAGTGGTGGCAAAAATTAGGGTTTTGGGGAACCCTTTTGGATGGCAATGTAGGTGAATTTCTCCTTTTTGCTGTTTCAGGCCTTGAGCCCGCGCTATATTTACAAACTAGGCTGGTTAAGATAAAATAAACTGATTAGTACTTAGGCCAAATTGACCCCCTTATTGAACATAAAATTAAAATTAAAAATTAAAAATTAAAATGGAAATGAAAATTTCTTTTGGGCTACTTAGAACATTTCTTCTTGAAAAATCACATTAAATTAAATTCCCAGGAAAGGTTAGAAGGGTCACAATTGGTCCTGCTTACGTTCCAATCTCGTTAGACAGAATTAATTGGAAGTATTAATTCAAGAAAAATAATTTATAAGCATGTCATTTATTCAAATGAGAAAGAAAAGAAAATAAACTGAAAATAAATTAATGACAGAGAGAGTGAATGGGACTCCTTTAATGTTATTGATGATTGTCATTGATAAAGGCAATGTCGAACGACCATTTATCATACCAACTGTATCCATCTAGAAAGAAAAAGTAATGTTGCCTATCAATTATATTCAATATTTGCTCAAAAAATAACAGTAGGAAATGGTCTTTCTGTTTCGCTTTGCTCGACTTTCTGTCATTCGTACACATCTGCCTACTCATGATGATCCTTAACGAAATCAACTCATTTTCTGTTATACCTTCTTTCTTTGGTACAAGTCCCACTCACTGAAAGTTATAGATGGGATTCATGATCCTTGCTTTTAACCATTGAGACTCAAGTTTCCCAGGATCAAATACTTGAGATTGAATTAAACTCTTTTGTCCTTTGACATATCCCTTTTCAATATTTGCAGTAGTCCACTCGATATCTTTCTTGTGTCTTTTCAAAATAGTTAAGTTTAACTCGAGTGACTCATCTCTTGATGGGTTGGGTTGCTTGTACTCTTGTGATGATAGCTCTAATGACTCGAATTGAACTTTTGAACTGAATTCTTCCAAGTTAGTTTCCAAACATGTATCATCCTTATCTCGATGTGAGGAGTCATATGAAATACCTTCCAATGGATCATTGGGGATGAATGGATCTTCCGTGGAGACAGTAAAATAATCGTTAACTTCATCAAGAGATCTTAGGGCTTTGAGTACATTAAAGGTTACTTGTTCATCTTGAACTTGCATGGTAAGTTTTCCTTTTTGTACATCGATTCTCGTTCTACAGGTTTCCAGGAAAGGTCTTCCTAGGATGATTGGTACTCTTTTATCTACTTCAAAATCTAAGATAATAAAGTCAGTAGGAAATATGAATTTATCAACACGAACCAAGACATCCTCGATCTTTCCTTCTGGGTATGCTAAATATTGATCCGCCAATTACAGTGTAATTGTAGTTGGTTTGGCCTTACCAATACCTAATTGTTTAAACACAGATGTAGGCATTAAGTTGATACTCAATCCCAAATCGCACAAAGCCTTACCATAATAAGATTCTCTAATATTGCAAGGTATGATGAAACTTCCTGGATCCTCCAACTGAGGAGGCAACTTGCTTTTATGAAAAAATAGGCTACATTCTGTAGTCAGGGCTACAGTTTCAAATTCCTGAAACCTTCTCTTTTTAGATAAAAATTCCTTCATAGTTTTTGCATAGTTCGACATTTGCTCCGAATCTTCTACCAACGAGATGTTGATAAGTAGTGTTTCAACACATTCAACATTCTCTTAAATTGTGTATCCTATTTATGTTACTAGAGTCTTTAAGGATATGGAGGTTGTGGAACTTTGGCTTGGATTGGAAAGCTCTTCCAAGGTAATATTTCTGCATCTAATGAAGAGATTAGCTTATCAAAATTCACTAGTTTAGATTTTACCTTTTTAGAATTTGTAGAATTTGGCTTCTCTAGGTTGATTTTCCTCTTTCTAGGGAGGTTCAACTTCAACCTCAACCTTATTGGGTTCAAAAGTTCTTCTACTTCGTAAATTGTCTGCTTTGCAATTCTCCTTGCTCGGTTTTCTTAGGTTCTTCATATCACTGGGCAAAGCTCCTTGTGGTCTATTTTGAAGTTCGTTGGCTAGCTACCCCAGCTAGTTCTCCAAATTTCTCAAAGTTGAATCATTCTTCGCCATGTATGCTCTTAATAAGTTCTCAAGATTATTAGAAGACTCAGCTGGTAGATGATTTTCTGTGCTGCTTGGTACAACACCTTCGGGTTTGCTTTTAAGCTCATTAGCTAATTGTCCCACTTGATTTTCCAGATTCTCCAATATTGTTGCTTGGCCTTGAATCAAGGCATCATTTTTTAACAATGTATGCTTTCAACAAATTCTCTAAATTATTTGAAGGTTCAACTTGCGGTAGGTTTTGAACTTGGTGATTAAAACCAAGAGGTTGATTTGATCTATACTAGTAGTAGATTGGTGGCTAAGTTGCAACATGATTTAAACCGTTAGTAGTAAACTATTTCAAGATTAAGAGATAGATGATACCTGAGCTGAGAGTGAAGTAAGGACGTTTACTTCATGCACTTCAGCTACTCATGTTCCTAAAGCTGCTTGATTTGTCAGCCACTGGTAATTATTACTGGCTATTCTCTCGATGATTTCATAAGCCTCATTATAGGACTTTGATAAGAGAGAACCATTCCCAGAAGCATCTACCACCAATCTTGTGTGTATGTTGAGACCATTATAGAATGTCTCCAACTGGATACAATGTTGAATCCTGTGATGAGGGCATCTACGTAGTAACTCATTGAATCTTTCCCACGCCTCATATAAGGACTTGTCATCCAGTTGTTGAAAAGTGGTGATCTCATTCCGCAACTTAACATTTTTGCTAGGTAGGAAATACTTTACCAGAAAGCATTCAACTAATTCTTGCCAAGTAGAAATTGAGTTGAATGGTAATGAATTAAGCCATACTCGTGCTTGATTTCGAAACGAGTATGGAAACAACTTCAACCTTAATGTGTCTTCAGTTACACCGACGATCTTGAAGGAACCGCTCACCTCCATAAATAATCGAAGGTGAAAATGTGGATCTTCTGTGGGAATTCCATTGGCCTATTGTTTGAAGCATATAAAACATCACAGGCTTCAATTCAAACTACGGTGCCTCAATCATCTGTCTCATAATTCCTGGATTTAGTTTGTTAAGAAGTGGCACAACATACTGTCTTATGGGTCGATGCCTATCATCAGCAATAAGGATTGGATTTCGAGCATTAGCGGCTCTATTCCCTTGATCATCATTTTGATTCTCAAGGTCCATTTCTGCGGCTTGTCTCTGGGCTAATCTTTCTCATTTTCTTTTTCTAAATGCTCATTCCGTTTTAGAGTCTACAAGGAGTAAATTGATAATTCGATCTATGCTCATGATGACCTAAAAAGAAAATCAGAAAAAAACTAAAGAATAAAGAATAAAATAATAATAAAGGGAAAGAGAAAAAATTAAAAAAATTATTAGCAAAGTTAGAAATTAAATAAAAATAAAATAAAAACCAAATTGCAAAGAATAAATGCACAAAAAATTGATTAAGGCAACAGTCCCCGAAAATGGAGCCAAAAACTTGTAACAAGAAATATGCACAAGTGTACACAGTCGTTCAAGTAATATGTAAGTAAGATGAGTTATATCTCCGCAGGGACTGTATAAGCTTAACCGATTAATTGCAAAATTATAATTAACAATTTGATGTAAAAACTCAAGAATTTGGATGGTGATGATTAAACTAAGTAAAATTAACTAGATGCAAAGATTGATCCCTATGCAAATCTAATCTAGATGCAATTTACCTAAATGTATGAATGAATGGCTTTAGCAACAAAAAAAACATTAAATGGTCTAGGATAATTATATTAATCAATTCAATTTACATTATCATTCTTAACAATGTTCAAAAATACTTCCACGGAAACTTGATATTTCATGAGTTTGGAAACCAAATTAAGTCCTTTTAGAATCTTTTACTTAGCTAAATATGAATTTTACCAATCATATTAACTAAGGGTTTCTTAGCATTTATGTAAGGTCACAAGAACATTTACGTTTGCAACAATTTAATTACATAAGCTTAAAAACTATGGAAGATAATAAAGCTAACTAAAGATATTATGAACCTTAACTTAGTCGGGTTTAAGGATCTAAATTAAGCATTGCACTTTTCAATTATGTGTCTACTAGCCGTCGTTTGGTTAGGATCACTCAGCTAATCTGAGTGCACCCAATCACATATGAATGAAATGCATCATGATATTAATTGAAAACATGATTGATTGAGGCAAAAAACATGTTAAACGTGGATAAAATAGATCTTGTTGAATTAACGTAACCATCCTAGCAAATATGATTTAAAATATCATCGTTGATGTCAAAAACAATAAACTCAAAGCAAACATAATAAAAATAAATAATAAGAGGAAAGAGTAAACTCTATTCAGTTTAGCAGCCTTTCGAATCTATTCTGACTGATTCAGTTCAGCACCTTTTCGAATCTATTCTAACTGATGTGCTCTTCCATTTTGCTCGATGCTTTTTTTGCCGAAGGTGGCCGACCAAAAAATGCTTTTGACATAGCTTTTGTGGCAAAAGGATGGATAGGAGATGGGCGGCTATGCAGGGGAAGGAAAAGGGAAATAAAATGAGGAGAAAATGCTAATGAGAGAAGAGAAATGAGTTGTGAGGGATGATGGATTAAGGGATTGGTGAATGATATTTATAGGTGAAGGTAAGGGGTAGAGTTAGCTAAAAATTGATTCAAAATTCCTATATTTCAAGGAGAAGGGGATGACTTAGTCTCCTCAATTTGAATTCAAACCATGGCTGTTAATAGCCATATGGTGGAGGGTTTCAACAACAAAGAAGTTGGGCTGATTTCTAATTATTTTCCAATCATAAGGACCTTCAATTAAATACCCCAAAGCTTGCTTTTGGGCTGCCATCTACTTGTGTTGAAACTGGGCTTTAGTTCCCCCTTGTTGGACAGTTTCTCAATCCAATAATTTAGCAGACATGTCCATCTTTTAGCACCTCTTTTACTAGGTCAAATTATCAACCTCATGACCCAAATTGCATGGTCTTGCTATCTACATGAATTTATTTGTGCATGTCCATGTTTCATTCACATTAATCACATCTTCAATGGCCCTCCTACATAGCGAAAAATCACATATTATTAAATTAACATGAAAGAATATAAAATATGTACAAAAATAATGTAATTAAACACAATTTCACATACTTTAGAAATTCATGCCCAATATTACTAATGAAGTAAAATTCATTTATTTTAATAACAATTACTCAAGATAAACGTAATTATTAAGTAAAAGATGGTAAAATATATAGAAAAACTCTATATAATTTCGAAGTTTCAGCTACACACATGTGATACATGAGCTTATATATTATTTTGATTGCATAAAAAATGCAATCGACATCTAACTTTAGTGGTGTTAGTTTAATATTTCTCTAAAGAATTAGTTTTGATGACAATTATTAGAAAGAAGATTGCTTCTCATTCTATAATATAATCATATAAATTCTCATCAAATTATCTTACATCATCATTGACTCGGGATTGTCTAATCACCATACCAACAATATGAACTTCTTTTCACTATCTTATATGTCAATGATATAAGTGTAATATATTCCTTCGGGGAATAGATATAATACAAATACATGAGTATCTCATGTTATTTCTATCTATAGCTTTAGTGTATAACACATAAAGATTTCCTTCAACAAATATCTTTTGATCTGAAAAATAGTATTATGTTTTACAAATTTTGCATCACAAGAAGGTAAAATATTAGTTTTTAAAAGCTTTTAAAATTTGATACAATATTAGCTCTTCAGAGCATGTAATCATTTTATTATATAACCTTAATAAATGCTTAATTTATTTTAAATAATATACACTTCGCACTTCTTTTCAACATGAATGATGAAAATTTCTTATATTTAAAAACTTTATTTATTCATATAAAAATAAAATGAATAGGTACAAATAAAACATATATTAAACATAAATAATAAATTCATGTTACTAATAAATCACTATGGTTAGATAATATATATTTTTATATATATGTCATAACACAACAAAATACAAAATATTATAAGGTCAAATTAAGGTAACTTTACACTTTCTAACCTCTACCTCAATCATGAAACTATCCAGATAGGGTGAATATCCCAAAGTTCATGACAACTAAGTATTTTCCACATTTTCTATTATTCAAAAGACTATATAGTTTTATGATTAAACTGTGGCATGAGACTTAGGTCTTGGTTTATGTTGCTTGCATGACATTTAATTTGATGAAATAGGGATTTTAGTTATTTATGCATGAGATATAGTTTTTATTAAAACCGAGTTAAATATTAGTTTTTCCTGCTAGGTTTTAATGAAAATTTGAGCAATAAATAAATTAAAAATTAATTAGCTTTTCAAAGGTAATCACCGTTACAAAAAAAATGTTAAACTTAATTGATTTTTTTAACTCATGATTTTTCGGAAATAGGCTAAGTTTTCTTTTAAGATAAACAAATATTTAAAAATGACTGTTTTATAAACCCCGATTACTTATTGGGCCATTTTGGTGGTCAATGTAATCTTCTAAATTCGAACCTAACGTCTAGGTCGAGTTGAAGAGGTTACATTTGGAGTTTTATAAATTCATAGAGTTACGAATAGATAATTATATAAATTGAACTTCTTAATAGAAATCAAATCAAATTTCAAGACAAGCTGATTAGATTGACTTAGGTTACCATGAATGAGAAGTAATGATTATAACCATCTTTTGTGATGAAAAGAAAGAGATCATCCCTAAGCAAATATCAAGTAGCCGTTGATTCTAATGATTCTTAAACCAAACAATTAAATTTCTATGCTTGGATATCAACAAAATTTTGACACAAATTAAGAACATATTAATCATCCTTGTATGCATGGTCAGCTTTAGCATCATAGTAAAAAAAATCATCTTTTGCTGAAAAATTATCCTCCATTTCATCATTTTAGGATAAAGAAATTTGTCTCAATATTGTTTCTTTTTTTTTAATGGATGCTTTGATAAATTTTACTAGATGGTTGAACATACAATAGGTACGTGACCAATACATTTTTATATCACGTTGGTAGCATGAATTTTCAATAATCATCGAATATTTTGACCATCATTTTCTTGTTTTTCTTTATTATTATTTTTCTAGTGGTTAGAAGTACCACTATTATAACCACCATGATAACAATTATTAATATGTCTCCAACCACATCCTTAATTACAATGACAACCACAATCTCTATATTTTGATTTTTCATAACTATTATGCATTGTTACATTCACTTAAGGAAAAGAAGCATTTTTCACTAGAAGGCATGGGATCATTTCAAAGTACTTTTAAAGCTTTTTTCACAATATTGTCTACAGAGCACATTAGATATTTCAATCATAACAAACTTTAGAGAATATTATTATTTTCTAATAGTCAAATCATTCTTTCAAATTAGTACACAATTCAAGAGTCAAGAGTATCTTTTGCAATTAGATATTCTAGTTTTAATCCTTCATGTAGATGATGTTGGACAAAAACAACGGTTTTTGTTTTGTCTATATAAAAGTCAAATTTGTTTATACTCACAAATCATGTGTGGCTCTATTAGAAATAATCTAATAGGCAACTTAGTACATTTGGTAAAGGTCACCAAATAAAATAATATTTGAAAATGGCTAATATTTTTAATCATATCAATGACATATGTTATGAAAGATATACATATTTTAGCAAAAATATTAAAGTTGTTGATACGTCAATCTTATTTAAAGTCTTAGATCATATACAAGCATACCATGAAATATATAAAAAATTAAATTCATAATTAAATACGAAAAAAATGAGCATCATTTTTAACTTTTTTTTCATTAAGAATATTAAAACCTCAAAATCTTTCAAGCATTCAAAGAAAATGTAACCTCCCAAACTCAACTTATACATTATGATCGAATTGTGAAGGTCATGTCGGACAACCAAAACAACAAGACTACTCTATTGTTGGTTAAAAACCTTACAAACGCACTCTTTTAATAAAACTGAAATCACCTTTGTTAATTAGGGAAAACATTAATTAATTAGCCCAATCTTTATTAAGTCAAGTTAGTAGTACTGGCGTGGTTTAACAAAAACTCTTTGCCCATCTTTGCTTTTGAAAAAAAATAACTTTGTTTAACTTAATAGTAGCGGAAAAACAAAATCGATTTAGAAACCCAATTATTAATTAAGCCAAGTAACTTTCTTAATACATTTTCAGTATATAATAAATAATCAATCTCATGTATGAAACTAAGCATGCATGAAAAATCCCCAAAACAAAAACAGTCCCAAACCACAATTCAAATAACTTTAGAATCCAAAACCTGAATATATTTAGGGCATTTTGAATAAAATAAAAATGAAAATAATAGTTTGAAATAGGGTCTGAATTTCATCGTACGTCCGCATGCCAAACCTGTTCCTAATTTTGTTCATTACCTGAGAAGTTGAGGTAATGAGGTGAGCTTAACAAGCTCAGTGTGAGTCTAACAAATAAGCATTTAGCATACATCCAAGCATTTTCATAAGAAAAAAAATTATGTTTATTTTATTAAATGAATCCAAATATCACAATCGAAAAATTCTAGCAATATTTTAATGAACCATGATCATGACACAATACACATGAGAGTTCCTACCCCAACCATCCACTACACACCACAAGTTCCCAGAACTCGTCTACTGAACTCCAACGAATGTGAGCAAAGCTCAATGTGGTAAAACCACCGAATAATCATAAATGCAGAAAATCTATCAAATAACGAATAACGCAATAAAATCGCGAATCTCCTCAGTACTCCAGGTGCACTGCACTGATTACAAATAAATGTGGACTTAATATGCTATTCATACTCCACGGAACTCCTTCGTCAACCACAATGATAACCCACCCCAATGCACATGCAATATGTCATACAATCTCATACATAGTCATAATTCAATACTTTCTTAATTTATTGACATGTTCAACATGCCCTCGAATTATCAAATACTTTCAGTGAACAGGATCGTGGATCCCAATTTTGGTGCAGTGCACTGATTACAAATAAATGTGGACTTAATATACCGTTCTTACTCCACGGAACTCCTTCATCAACCACAATGATAACCCACCCCAATGCACATGCAACATGCAATACAATCTCATACATAGTCATAATTCAATACTTTCTCAATTTATTGACATGTTCAACATGCCCTCGAATTATCAAATACTTTCAGTGAACAGGATCGTGGATCCCAATTTTTATTTACCATTAAGGTGGTATCATTCAACAAATCACAATTTCACATATTCTTACAAAAATTTTCTGTGTACATGTATAGCAATCTTTCAAGCATTTCATAGCAAATTACCTGTACAAATATATCATGCATAAGCTTCATTTTTCATTTAGAATCATGTTATACATACAACCAATCATACATCAAATTAACCAATCTTTCACAATAATATCAATCATGCAATCATTTAGTCAAACTAGCAACTTTACTAACATGCCAAATAGTTAGGGCTGGAAACGTACTTGGTTTGGCCACTTACAAGTTAAATTACTTAGCTATTTAGCCAAGCCCGATCAGCAAGCTAAATCATCAAATATATCATTAAAATCATTATTAACATTCAAGTTTTTGAGTTAGGACTCACACCTTATTTTTCGCCTTTCTGCAGCACACTTGTAAATCTCGCGATTTCTCTAATAAGCTTTAAAATTAAATTAAACTAAAAATTAGTATTAAACTCGATTATTACACCTACCAAATAGCTCCCAAATACCCACTTATGGGTTCAATCCAATCTTTACAATTATAACTATTTTTTGAATCAAAACTAATTAGATTTCTCACACTAATTTAATACGGACTGTACGCGCGAACGTCTTTCAGCTTCACTGTTAGTTTGGGGCATTTAAGTCGGCACATAGCACATTTAAATACTTTAAAATCAGTAGCTAATCCATGATTAAAATTCTTTATTTGATCAATTAAGAATATTTCCTCAATATCTAAATCGAAACTATAAACTAGCTTACAATCAACCACACATACGCTTCTTGAATTGACAATTTGAATTGTCGATTGATTAAGATTTATTTTCCCTAATTAACACATAATTAAAGGCTGATTAGGAGGGGTTCAAGAAACCAAAGGTAATGCTAAAAAAAGATGGGAAAACTTAAAGAAGCAACAACACCCTTCTTGCCCATAAGCATACGCACCACCACCAATGGTGGGCAAATTGATTTAAAACCACCTTTAAGATCACTTAGAAAGCTAAAAAAAATTCCATTTTAAATATTTAAAAATCCCTCAAATTCTAGATCTAGAAGTTTGAGTTTTTAACTCACAATATTCATCAAGAAATTGAGAGAAAAGAACTTACACAAACTAGGTGATAGGGATGGCACCTTTAAGATCACTTAGAAAGCTAAAAAAAATTCCATTTTAAATATTTAAAAATCCCTCAAATTCTAGATCTAGAAGTTTGAGTTTTTAACTCACAATATTCATCAAGAAATTGAGAGAAAAGAACTTACACAAACTAGGTGATAGGGATGGCAATGACACTTATTGGCAAGAATGAGAGTTGATCTTGGAGGTCCAAAATTTCAGATTTGGTGCTGGAAAATTAAGGGGAAAATGGCAACAAGGTTGTGAGAAAGATGATGCAAGATCTTGTGGCAAAAAGAAAAGAAAAAGAGATGATGATGTAAGGGTTAGGGCGACGACGATAAGGAAGGGAGAAAGAAAAATTGAAAAGAGAAGAGGAAAGAAGAAGGGAGGGACGACTAGGTTGGACAAAAATGGGATTAAAGGCTGATCAATTTGTTTAAAAATAATATTTAAACCTAGGTCTATAAGGGTATGGATGACACACATATTAAAAAAACAAGGGATATTGCAAGAGAAAGGATGTGAACTTGGGACCTTAATTTAACTATCATGCTTTCATAACTATCAACCAACCCTTGTACTATTCCCTTATTTTTGAAATAATTTTGCATTCTTATTAATCTAAAATTTGGGATGTTACAGAAAATCACATACCTTAGAATTGTTGCTTCAACAAGGACTTTATACATCTAGATTACTTGTTCTCTTATGGAATATTGAATACTATAGACTAAGCTCAGATCGATAATGCGTTATGAAATAATGAAAGGAAAAACAAACTAAAGAGAAAATATAAATACAAAGAGGTAATACAATAGAAAGATAAAGAAGAGAACTTTTATTTCATTCATTGTGTATATATACAAGCGATGTACATGCCTCTATTTATAGACCTTTTAACATGATGCAATCCCTTAAATTACAAAGAATAAATAAATGTTTAATTACAATATAAAACCATCATATTTCCATTGGGGTTACTACAATGAGTGTTACAACTTTAAAAGTTATGGACTTCCATAATAAAGTAATATTTATAACATTTTATTTATAATTACTAGAAATTTGATGCATGAGATTAATATTGTATATGTCAATATATAGGGTTTTAATTATTATTTGATATGTTAAGTTATTATTTGATATTTAATACTTTTACTACTATTTGATTTTGACAATACTTAAATGTAAATGATTGATATCATTGAATATATTAGTATAAATTAAAATAATAAAATAAAATATTTTATAATTAAATATTTTAATTAAATAAATCTAATTTTATATATAAATATGATAATAACTGAATCAAGTCAAAATATTTTTTTATATAATTAATAGAAATTTGATATGTGAGATTAACATTATATATATAAAAGGAATATCAGTATATTAGGACTTATTATTATTATTTGATGTGTATAGTTTATTATTATTATTTGATGTGTTCAGTTTTTATTATTATCTAATACTAGAATTTGTCCTCGCTATGCTGGGGTTTTTATTTTATTTTATTTGTATAATTTGTATTTAATTAATAATAAAATTAATTTCAAAATAAATTTTAAAATTTATAATTATTTGGTGTTAATCCCTTTATTATGCTCAAATTTAGAATTAAGCCCTATACTTTAATTTTAATAGAATTTCATCCATTTACTTTTCCAATGTTATTAATTATTTGAAATAGTTAACACTTTTAACTATGCCAAATAAAATAATGTAGTATATGTGTTTTTCCTTCTTAAAATCATCACTTTTAATTAAATCATGGCTTAATCACCTTCTAACTAATCATATTAACATAGATTTTTTTATCGGAATGAGTATGTTTAAGAAAAACCCACCTCAACATTTTAAATGAAATTATTAACCACGTTAATTATTTGGACTAACTATATCATTGTTTCATCACCTTATAAATAATCATACTTACAAATATATTTTCTTTGTTGGTACGAGTATATATAAGGAAAATTCACTTCAAAATTTTAACTGAAATGATTAATTGTGTTAATTAATTAGATTAACTAATTATATTATTGTAACAATCTATTTTTCAATGGTGTTGGAAACGGTGGTTTCGGGCCTACAAATCTGACGAGTGAGTCCGTAAATTAATATTTTATAGTTAAATATAGAATTACGTTTAAATTTGATTTAATGATTTATTGTTAATTGAACGAATAATTAGGTTCAAGTAGTATATCTTTAGAGTCAAGTGGTTTTAGAAAATGAGGTATTGGGACCTTCTTTCTAAAAATCGAGGCTGTAAATATTTAATAAAATATTTACGGAATGTTATTAATGTCGTATTAAAATTTAGTTAAGATATTTTGACTTTTAGATAGTAAATTAATATAAAAGAACTAAATCGTAAAAGTCACAAAAGTTTACTTTTATTAGATAAAGGTGTTAAAGGCTAAATTAACAAGGGTTTAAGTGGAAATTCCACCATTTTTTAGTGGCATGCCCAGTTAGTATAGTTTATATAGTTTATGGGTGAATAAATGTGTCAATATTAATAAAATATTAAAATAAGTTAAGAAAACTAAAGCAACAATAAAATAAAAAGAAACATATCACTTTCAACTTTTTATGGTTTATCTTCCTCCAACCGAAACTCCATTTTTGGAGACAAAGGAAGTTACGCCAACTCTTCTCCATGCATGCTTGTGGTTGTGGTTTTGTGGTTTGTTTTTAGTGATTTTTATATTCTTGTAGCCGTATTAGCTTAATTTAATTAACCTGCGGGTTAGTTTGTTAAATTGTTAAAAGTTGAGGGATTTTCCATGAATGAATTGGGAGTATTTGTGATCTTGGTTGATAAATTAGTAAGCTTGATTGTTAAGTAGAAGCCATTTGTTAAGTGATTTTTGATAATTTTAATGTTTAGGGATTTATTTGTGAAAATAGTAAAATTTAAGGTAAATATTGTGAAATGGTGGTAAAAATGGGTTGATTATAAGCCCTATGAAAATTGGCTAGCATGAACTTTAATTACAAGTGGTTAAATTATTCGGGTTTAGGGACTAAATTGCATAAAAGGTAAAACCTTAGGGGTAATTTTATAAATTTCCTATTTTTAAGGGTTATAAGTTTAATTAGTTATTTTTAAGTTTTTGAATGGTTTAATTGAATGAAAATTATTATTTAGATAAAGAAACGAGCCAAATAGATCTAAACCAAGGGAAAAGTTAAAGTGTCAGATTAGTAGGCGGCTTCGTTTTTACAACTATTTTTGTCAATGTAAGTTCGTGTTTCATTTTAAAATATTAAATTTGAATTTATACGATTAATTATATACGTGTTTATGAAATTGTTTATTTGATTGATTTAAATTGAAAAAAGAAGAAGAAATGATTGTGATTGAAATATCTCATGGTATTATACTCGAAAAGGAAAATACCATGGTTGAAAGACACCATGGCACTACATTCAGAATTTTTGAATACTTGAAAATGTTGAAAAGGAAGTTACCCGAAAGGGATAACACATGAAAAGGTTGAAAAAGAAATATCCGAAAAGGATATCAAATGAAAAGGTTGAAAAGGACGTTATTCGAAAAGGATATCAAATGAAAAGGTTGAAAAGGACGTAATCTGAAAAGGATATCAATGAAAAGGTTGAAAAGGATAGCAATGAAAGGTCGGTATCTCATCATTCAACCATCTGCTATTCAGGTAACATGTTTCAGGTGAGATATTTATCATAAGTATGAATATGAGATGCATGTTTTGATTAGTATAATTTGATAATGAATATTAGTGTCTTGGTAATTATATGTTTCATATGTCTATAAATATGTTATCTAGTTATGCTTGTCGAGTGTTTAAAGAATTAAATGGTTATATGAGTATTATCCTAAGTATTCGATGTTATTCTATTTGGTTCAATGGGAAATGTAATGGTTAAAAACAAAAAGGTATGTAAAAGAAATGAACTATGATTTTTGAGTAATGATATGGATTATGATGAAATGTGCAATTGAAAGGAAAATTGGTTTAATGTATGTGTATGAGAGATGAATTACAAAAGTGAAATGTTAGATATATTTTTATATCATGCTCTGATTGGATTTATATATGAAATGTCGAATCAACTAACCTTATGAGGTGATGTGTATAGGAAAGGAAAGTTGGCTTATGATATAATAGAGTTATCCTTGGTTGTTTAACTTAAAATGTTTGGTAAGTAAGCATCCTTGATACGAGATTACTAAGCACTAGTTGCTTATGCTGTTGTTTTCTCTGTCTTGCAAATCATCAGAAAGATTAATCAGTTGGAATCTCGTCGGAGTATCATCACACTATCATTCATCATGTTGGTAGCTTTGGTTTTTTTGGGTTAATGGTTATAAATGGCATGTAATAGGATTTTTTTTATGTTAGTTGTCAATTTGATGTGGTTAAAGCTTATTTCTCTATATGGCTTGATATTGGCTTATAAATGTATATATGTAAGTATGTGTTTTGTTCACTTGTGTATGCCTTAAGATTTAAATGGCTCCTGGTTCATTAATGTGTGAAGGAAGTGGTTAAACAGTAGGTGTGTGATGTAAGTTTAAGGTATGGAATTATGGAATTGAGTTTGAATTGATTTAGATGTTAACATATGGTACCAATGAGGGTACATTGGATATGCATTTAGATTAAATGATATATGTTTTTTTTTGGCATGTATAGGATTGTATGTCGATTTGGTATATATTGGATTGTGCCAAGCCTTGGCGTGCCTTAATGCTTTTGTTGATGGTTTGTATATGAAGTGTATTTATAAGATGTTAATGGTTGTGCATGGCCTTTTGAAATTAGGAAGGAAATGGTTGATTGAAATGTTTTTGGATGTGGATATTTGGTATATTTGAAGTATGTTAAATGATTGAACTTATGATGTTAAATTGATTTAGGATAAGTGTTCGAAATGTGGTGCCTTTGAATGGCTTATGGGTTAGAACATATATGATGGTTGAATTGGTATGTTTTTCATGTGTTTAAGGTGTGTTCTGGTCATATGAATGTGTATGGGAAAGGTGTGTTATGGTATGCAAGTATAGGTTTTGAAATGACTTGTTTTAGGGACTAAATTTTGAGCATAGGGCCTGGGACATGGGCTATCACACGGCCGTGTGTCACTCACGGTTACCTCACACGACCGTGTGTCATTTATATTTTAAGTGCATGTTTCACATGGTCTGAGACACGTCCTTCAATATAGACTTGTGTCTCAAAACAACATGACTTGCAACACGACCGTGTGACCTTATTTCGATTAAGCACAAGGGCGGACACACGGGCTGGGACACAACCATGTGAACCCTACTTTCTCAAATTTTTAGGTTTTTCCTAAAATTTTTTGATTTATTCAAAATGATCCCCGGTCGTTTTTAAATTGTTTTTAAGGCCCTAGAAGCTCGATTTAAAGCCCTAATGTGTATTTTTGCTACAGTTGGAATGAGTTATTGGAAATTTAAACTTAAGTTGAATTATTGTTCTATTTTGAAGTTTAAGGTTCTATTTTGTACAGTAATGCTCTGTAACTCTAATCCGATGATGGAGACAAGTTAGGGGTGTTACAATTATTCAAGTAAATGAAAAATTATTTCAAATTAAATTATAGTGACTAAACCTAAAATTGAGTATAACAAAATGACCAAAAGCACAATTTCACATTATAAAAATAGATGAGACAATTATGCCAAATTAAATTATAGGAACTCAATGTCAAATCTGAATATGATAAAAGGACCAAATCCTCAATTCCACATTCTTTTTTCTCCCCCTAGCAGGGCCCAGTCCCTTCTCTCTTTCCTCCAATACTCCACCCAACTAAATAAATTAATAAATAGAAATGTTAGGCTAAACACTTCTACAATGCTTAGCTACAGTAAAACATGTATTTACTTTTTATATATGTTATAAATTTGATATTTTTTTTTATTTTAATAACACTTACATAATTGTGAATGTCTTTTACCATGTTGTTTTGAAATATTAAGTCAAAATTAATGGTTTTTCAAGATGAAATTTTAATACATATTTAAATGACAAGTTATTTTTATCTTATTGCTTAATTTTTTTTGGTAGATACAAAAGTAAATTAACTACAAATTATCTGCAACACAAGTAATCGCATGTTGAGCATTTATACCCGAAAGGCGGAGGTCTCCACTCTCAATTATGTGTATTCTTGCATTATTTTCGACAGATGCAACTGACCTATGTACATTAGATCTCACCCAGCAACACGAAGATCGAAAAATATGATGCATATTGAAAGGCTCCCCTTGAAACACACAAGAGTTTCGTTGTTTCCATAATTTCTAGCAAATAATTCCAAATAAAGAATGCCAATCAATTTCTGGAAAACCTAACTCGAAATCATTCCTTAGATTCGTGGTAACCCATTCAAACAACGGGGTGGAGAAATACAGAAGCCAAACTCCCACCAGAATAATTTGTTTCCACACTTCACGTGCATTGTAATAGTATTTAAGCACATGAAGAATAGATTCCTTAGAAATACCACAACTGCTACAAGAGGCACTACTGCCCATATCTCGTCCAAAGCATTCAACATTAGTCAACAATCGTTCTTTGAACACCAACCAAGGGAACTGTCTAACTCGTTGAAGACCAGCAAAAAGACCAAGCAAGCTTCCATTTGTTCTCCACCGGATGTAAATAGTTCTACCTAAGAATATTATAGGCAGATTTAATAGTAAATTGGCCATTAGAGGACCATTTAGACACTAGAATGTCATAACCAACAAACAGACATAGAGCCGGAATACCTACAATATAAGGGAGCACATTATTACCCACAAACCTATGCAAAAAACTTTAGTTCCAATTATCGTCTGCCAATGTCACCTCATTGAGAGTGGTGGATACATCAATATGTTCAATATTCCTACAAAAATTAACCAAAGGACCAACTTCCGGAACCCATGTGTTAGTTCAAAACTTAATAAGGCTACCATCACCCATTAACCAAACAAGATTCTGTCATAAAATAGGCCAGATCTTAAAGAGGGATCTCCAAACAAAAGAACATAATCTCCTCTTAATATCCTCAGGATAATCCACATTAATTTTATATTTAGCTCGAAGAAAATTCACCCATAATGTATTTTTATTCATGTCCAGATTAAATCCCAATTTGTGTAGGAATGAATCATCCTTCTCCTTTAAACTCCGAATACCAAGTCCTCCATTAGAAAGAGGTTGACAACAATTCGCCCATTTGACTAAAGAAATATTTGACTTCACACTATCCTTCCCTCAAATAAAACCCGTGGAAAGTTTCTCAATTTCAACACAAATGGTAACATGAATTTTCACAATTTGTATGAAGAAATTTGTCACATCCCATTTTCTTAATAATTTAATAGTCAAAAGGATGAATTTGTCAGCCCTTATGTTTTAAAAATAATCGCGCAATTTGAAAATAAGAAAGTGTTGTGGCTGAGTGGTAGGAAGCTTCTTAGCTATCTTTGAGGTCTTTAGTTTGAACCCTTATGTGCACATATTTTTTATTTAATTTTTGCACATTTTTAGCATGTGCTAGCTAGCCTTGCTGTCCACCTATGTTGCCGTATAGGGAGGATTCCTTTACTCCATTAGTAAGTTAAACTTACCTTTTTAAGAGAAACATATCCCCCTTATTGCTCCTATGTTCCCTCATCTTTCTCATACCTCATCCTTGCCAAAAGTGCTTGTGTTGACCACCAAAACACCCCTTGGCTAGCCATACACCCTATTTTCCATCATTTTCTTCTTTTTCTTCCTCCTCTCCACTCTTCTCTTTTGTCTTTTTGGCTATCACAACCACCACCCTTTTCTTTCCACCACTGTGAGTTTATTTGCACCACCACTTCATCACCGTCCACAACCAACATTCTCTCTCTTTTCCTTTCGGTTTCCCCTCTCCTCTTCCACCGTGTCCACCATTGCAACCACTGTAGATTACCTTTTCCTCTACTGATTTTCTTCTCTTCTATCCTTTTCTCTTCTCTTTCAATTTAAAGTGACTGAACCCTTCTTCCTACTTGTATTTTACACCACCCTGGGACAATCGCACCCCCTATAGCTGGACCATCACCGAGCCGCCACCGTTGATGACCGATTTCTTCCATTTTGTTTTGTCTTTCTTTTGCCAATTACCCTAGTGAATAAAACACATATTTATTTTCTTTTATTTGATTATTTTAGATTATCCAACCATCTATTTTGCTCTATTTTCATTCCTACAATCATCTCGTAATGAAACAAGTGTAAGTGAAGTTTTGGGATTGAAAATTCTTTGTCTTAAAATTTTGTGCCATGGCCGAACGATATAGGGCCTAAATAATTTGTATTTTATTTTTACTATTTTAAAAATCATTGTACTAATACGATCTTGTGTTAACATGAAGGACCGATTAATAATGCTCCAAAAAATCAATAGTGAAACATCGTGAGCGTGACGAATTTTAGCATTTTAATTAAGGGTAAGTATTGGTGAGATTTTCACATTAAATCTCGTATTAAAAGCCATGTTATTCGAATAGATCATGACTAAAATGGGTTAATTGTGTGTTTAGATTTGCAAGTAAGACTAGACCTAAATGAAACTTCTACAAGAGAGCAAACAATTTAGATCTATATTAAGGTGTGGGATCTAACTCTTGTTTTAAGTGAAGTTTAATATTACTATTTAATTAAAATGTTATTTAATCAATTAATGTGTGAGTACCTTAAGTACTCGTGCGGAGTTGAAAAACTCAATCGAAGAGGAAATGAAGTAAGTGACCTATACTATTAAGTGTTGTGAAAAATCCATTATTTGTGATATGTGATGCGTGAAATGTTGATCTCAACTGTATGTTATGTGATTTGTGGCTAGATTAATATGCTATACTACGGACAATTTGTAAAAGGATTTTCGGTGATAGCCTTTTCCATTGACTAGATTGCTATAGAAGAATGTTAATTTTGAATGGTCCGAAAAGTGCCACTAAAGTTTTGAAAAGTTGAAAGCAATGTTGATTGAAGCCCCGATTTTAACTCAACCTGAGTCGAGAAAATATTTTGTTGTTTTCAGCGACTCATCTCTTAATGATTTAGGATGTGTGCTGATGCAAGAAGGGAAAGTGATTGCTTATGTTTCTCAGTAACTTAGGCTACATGAGAAGAACAATCTTACTCATGACTTGGAACTCACAATTGAGTTTTTGCGATGAAGATTTGGAGTCACTATATATACAAAGAAAAATGTCGTGTCTCTACCAATCACAAGAGTTTGGAGTATTTTCTTACGCAAAAGAAGTTAAATTTAAAAAGCAGAGGTGGCTCAAACTTTTTAAAGACTATGATTTGATCACTGACTATAAGCTTGGAAAGGCCAATGTTATGGTTGATGCTTTAATTTGAAAATCCCATTTGGCTTTGAAAGCGATGAATGCATATTTGAATTTGGAGAAATGGCTCTATTTTGGCCGAGTTAAGGGCTAAAATCATATTCTTTTCAAAAGATTTGGGAATTAAAAAATGTGATGGAGAGATAGAAGCTAAGCAAAAGCTTGTTGAAAATTAGCAAACCAGTAAATTCAATATAAGTGGCAGTGGGAGTTTATACTTCCGTAATAGATTGTATGTGTCGAATGGTTTGGATTTGAAATGAGATATTCTCCAGAAGGCTCACAAAAGTACTTTTATGATGCATCCTTGTGGCAAAAAAAATGTATAATGGTTTGAAACAGTTGTATTATTAGTCGGGTATGAAAATGGAGATAATTGAATACGTAGCTAAGTGTTTGGTATGTCAGCAAGTAAAGGCAGAACATCAAGTTCTTTTAAGATTATTGCAACCTATAATGATTCCTAAATGGAACTGGGAGTGAGTCACTATGAATTTTGTGACAGGGTTGTCGTTATCACCAAAAATGAAAGATTCAATCTGGGTGATAATTGAAATGTTGACAAAGTCCGCTCATTTTATTTCGACGATAGTTAATTATTCGCTAGAGAAACTAACCGAATTGTACATTTCAGAGATCGTGAGATTGCATGGTATGCCATTATCTATCAATTCAGATCAGGATCTGAGGTTTACCTCTAAATTTTGGGGTAAATTTCACGAAGCTCTGGACATTAGATTGAATTTCAGCACAACATTTCACTCTCAGACTTATGGTCAATCAAAGAGAATAATCCAAGTGCTCGAAGATATGTTACGATGTTGTGTAATTGATTTGAGGGAAGCTAAAAAAAGTTCCTATCATTGGTTGAATTTGCATACAACAATAGCTATCAATGAAGCATCAAAATGGTGCCTTCTAAAGCTTTATATGGCTGTAAATGTCAAAATCATAAGTGCTAGTTAAAGTTGAGCGAAAGAAAGATGCCAAGAACAAATTTGATACGAGAGAACAAAGTAAAAGTCAGGGCTATCCGAGAATTCTTAAAGGCTACTTCAGATAGACAAAAGTCATAAGTCTATTAGAAAAGAAAAGATTGAATTTCATATTGGTGATAAAGTATTTCTAAAAGTTTCACCTTGAAGGAAAGTTCTTCATTTCAACAGAAAAAAATGGAAGCTTAGTTCGAGGTTTATTGGATCGTATGAAATTCTTGAAAGAATTGAGCTTGTAGAAAATATCATTTAGCCCTTCCTTCAGAACTGGATAAAATCCATAATGTTTTCCATGTGTTAATCCTGAGGAGATATAGATCCGATCCCTCCCATGTTATAACTCCTAATGAAATCGAGTATCAACCTAATTTGTCTTATGGTGAGGAACCAGTTAAAATATTAGATTGAGAAGTGAAAGAAATGAGAAATAAGGGCATGGCGTTGGTGAAAGTATGATGGCACCATCAAGGCACAGAAAAGGCTACTTGGGAGTCGAAAGGAGCTATGAGATCTCAATACCCCCATCTTTTTTTAGGTAAATTTTGAGGATGAAATTTTTTAAGGGGGAGAATTGTAAGGACCTAAATTTTAGTAGTACCGAAAAATGAGGTTTCAGAACCCCATTTCTGTAAACTGACTCCATAGATATTTAATATTAGTATTTATGAAGATAATATAAAAATATAATAATGATGGGTCTAGTAATTTTTCTGAATTAATACTTAATTAAGGCTCGGGGACTAAATTTTAAAAATCTAATTGCTATAGATTTTTAATTGACAAAAGGCTTGATGATTACTATAGACAATAGCCAAAGGTCTAAAATGGTAAATAGTTAAGTAAAATTAGTTAAATTAATCAAACCTTAACTAACCTATAAATATATAAGTTTGTGGAAAGAAAAAGAAAAAGTTCTCTTCATCTTCAAGCTCATGAGCATCCACCATAAAGAAAGAAAATAGAAAAGTTCAAGGGTTTCAAGCATTCATCCGCACAAATTAAGTATGGAAATTTAGTCATTTTCTTGTAATTTTTATAGATTTGAGATCATGGGAGCTTGATTTAGCTAGCCCATGCACTAATTTGTGAAGCTGCTAAAGTTTTAGAAAGTTTTCATTGTTTATTTCTTGAAGAACTTCGCTTGAAATTGATCGATTTTAAGCTTAAATTATAAAAAGGACTAACTTGTAAAGTTAATTTAGCTTATTTTTAACTTTTTTATAATAAGAACCAAAATGAATAAATATGAAATTTGTTAAGAAATTATGTTAGTAATAAAAATTATAAGGTCTCTAATAAGAATATATGAAATCAAATTTTAATCCGAAGCTAAGAATCGAAAGTTATGTTTATCTCGAGTTCAGGGACTAAATTGAATAATTTGTAAAGTATGGAAGAAATTGAAAAATGGAATTATATAGGTTCATGCATATCATAATATTGTATGAAAGTGATTGGTATAGCTTAAGATTTGGACCAAAGTGGAGCTAATAGGGAAAAAGCTAAAATTACGAATTAGTGCCTGAAGTATCCACACTTTCCACATTTTGAACTGGTAAGTTCATATGGAACTTACTATCTTATTTTATGTTATGTGTGATTTTGTACTTGAGTCCATAAATATATGTATGAACAAAATTAGAACATCAGTGAATTTAGCATATATGGTTAGTATAAATATATATACTATTGAAATATGAAATAGTACAGGGCAGGTAATTGAAACATGCGACCATATACAAGGTACAATATGAAATATGGATAATTACAGGGATGATATAAGAATATATGAAATTGATGCCCGTGTGAACTTAGTAAAAGGTTAGGATACGACTGACATGCCAATAGGGTCTTGTACGCGTTGTACGGGTATTTTCATAGGTTTTAACAAGATACGACATTCATAAGGGTTCTTGGGTATTATGTGACACAGGTTTAGCTCGGACGAGTAACTTGATGTGCCGTGATATAGGTTTAGCCCGGACGGGTAACATGACACATATATATATTTAACTTGGATGAGCAACTTGGTATGGTGTAGTTTACCCGTGTATCTGAGCCAGTTTTACTAGGGTTCATCGGGCGAAACGATATAAATGAAATTGAAAAGTTGAAAAGAGGATGAAAGGGAATTAGTAATCAAATTGATTTGTCATTGAATGGATTTTATTGTATTTTATGCATTTATATAATTGATGGTGGAGAGAAGTGATTGTAATGAATCATGTATTTATATTCACACATGATTTCTTTTAAGTCTAGAAATTAAGGAATAATTGAGGGTTTAAATTGAAAGAAGCTATAAGTTGGCAGCCTGTATTTTAAAATGAAGAAAACTTATTGTCCGAATTGGACAAGGTTGAGAATCAGTTCTGGTTTGCTTGGATTGGAACTAATTGGTTCCTTAGTGGGAGACAAACTGATTGTCAATGGATGGTTCTTATACGGTGGAAGATTATGCATGAAGGGCTATAAATAGTTGGGGAATGACATCTTAGGGAGGATTCATTTCCATTTTGATTCACTTTCCTCTATTCTTCATCTTCTTTTCTGGTTGCTCTGAGGAAGAAATGGTTATGAAAAGCTTTGCATGGAGCAGTCATTGTGAGGATTTAGTCGAAAAAGTAGAGAATCTAGGGAGCTGGTAAGATTTTAAGTCTTTCGATGTACGTAAGATTTAGAAAACAAAGTTAATAGTTTTCATAACCATTTTACGAGATTCTGCATGTTTCTCGAAAACTAAGTTTTCAGCTGAGAATACTGAGTTTAACTCATAATTTTGGGTTGTCATGCTTATTTTCCAAGAAAGTGGAAGCTTTATTGTTCGAAAAAGCTAAGCAGAGGAGGAGGCAAGAAGTGTCAGGTGAGTTTCTATACTCTATCCCTGGAATGTTGTGTGGTTGGCATGATTCTGTAATGATATATGAATTCTACTGATTTTGAATGCTAAGCATGCACAAGATTATTTGATTTATGGTATTCGCCATATAGTTCAGTATGTATGAGATAGTTAGAAATCCACGTTTAAAAGGATAGCATACTCTATGCTAGTATTTAAGTGAAATGTGTGTATTTCATGATAATAACAGAGGGGTATGATGGGGAAATTATTGACGGAATAGATGGAGTTAAGAATTGGAAACGGGAATTTCTGTTAGATACCGCCATATGTTATTGTTTTGTGCAAACCATGATATGCGAAGCTCCGAGCCTTAAGGAGGGGACACTACGGTGTGTTGGATCGCCGGCACCCCTACGGCACAGCAGAAAAATAAAAATTCGGTGACCCTAACCACGGATCCATGTGCGAGGAACGAGTCGGGGTGATAAAGGTTACAGAATTACTGAATGTTTATTCTGAGTAGACAACAATGCCTCAACAATGAGTAGTCTGATCTACTATCGAACTAAGCTGCAATCTATCGTGACCCCGGCCTCTACGTAATCCACCCAGTTGATTATGAACGGAAGGAATCCCCAAAACAGTTTTGAAAAGAATTTTCTTTGACGGCTGCTAGACCCAAGCAAAAAAAAAAAGGGATTCTTATATATCTTTTTTAGGGTTTCTAGAAATTAAAATAACTATAATAATATTTTAAACCAAAAATTATAATTACATTAATTATAATATAATTTCGGTAACCCATATATTTATTTGAATTTATATACTAACCAAATTCATGTTCTCATAATGCGTACAACCTTGTACATAATGTGTTTGATATTTGATTACCCAATTAAATTAATTCTATAATTAATTTAATTCAAGTGACAACCAAACACAATACCAACTATGTTTTATTCCGTTCATTTCAACTATAGGGTGTGACCCTGGAGGTTCCTGTAATGTTAGCAGTAATACTAGAACGATTCCAACGTTACAAATAATGAGTGGCATCTAGCAATGCATCATTGCTACCTAAGTCACAAGAAATCATGATTCGATATAACCTTTTATGATTAACCTTTTATGCAATAATCCTTAAGTCCTTTATCTCTGGATTGGACACAAGTCATGGAATAGTCACACTTGCATAGTCCATTCCATGTTTCTTGATATTTTAAGCAGACTACGATATACAAATAAGTATGAAATCTCATATCAACTTATTTGAGCATGGCCATGCATTTCTAGTCTCACTCAATCAAGTGGCCTAAGATATTACTCCCATTATGTAGGAGGGGCTTATCCTATCTCGATCAACCATATCCCTCTACATAGATCGTGGTATATCCGACATCAGCCTTTATAGAACAACCAGTTACGGTGCACGTTGGACTGTATCAAAATATACAACTCACGATGTTGGGATTATGATGATCTCAAGTCTGAGGATCATATACATATTAATCACTATGAGTAATGTTGTGACAATTATATAATAATCCAAGAAACATACTCATAACGGGTCAGTCCAATATGTTGTTCTCTAACACACATATTCATGCATCGATTCTGACATTCCATATCAATGACAACTCTTTATCATCAACCAACTACATGTTGGACTTAATGCATTATCGTTGTCCTATCCAACAATAATACTTGACTAAGGAACTTTTAAGAATAATCATATTATTCTTAAGACATTATTATAAAATAGTTTACTTATACACATAGAAAAGAAACTGAAATAATAATGGTAACGCCTTATATTAATAAACATGATAAATCAAGTATGTTATTACAACCATCTCATGATTGATCTTTGGGCATACTCTAACACGGTGTTCAAGAATCAATGTTAAGAATGTGTGAATGAATAGAAAAAATGGAATTAAATTAAGATACCATCATATGGTGCTGCTGAGTGTAGGCGTGATGTACGAAGATTCAGGCTTTGCGGGGTGACATTGTAGTATTCAAGCATCAAGGTGAAGTGTTAAAGAGGTCCTTCAGGACAACACTGTGACAACGATTATAAGGTTCCGTAGCGCAACACCGTGACGATAGTTAGCAGGCTCTATGAGGCGACACCGACAGTGATAAGGTCTTACGGGGTGAGACCTCAATAGAGTTCTAACGTGTAAGACCATAGCTTGGCTATGGAACCAATATAGTTTGCTAGGACAGTAAACACAGGGTAGTCAGTCGGGACACTAAAAATGGGATAGTTCGCCAGGATGATAACTGGGGGGAAATCACGCGGACAAAGAAAAATGAGGATTGAAATAAAAGTATAAGTGTTGGTGAAATGATGTTTAGCCAACAGTTTAGTGATGAAGCCATTGAATGAAGCAAAAGAGATAGAAAAGGAAGTAGTCCGCCAAAAATAGTAATCCTAAAAGCTGGTAAGGCATATGGGTGGTAACCCAGCAAAAATCGATCATGGGAAATGACCCACCAGTGGTGCCTGGTGTTTAGGCAAATGAAAGAGGGTTAATCAAAGGATTTCAGATAAGGATCTGAGAAACCCTGTAGGCTAGAGATTTATCATAATGTACGTCAGTTAGTCTATAAAGAAAAGAAGGGCTAGTTAGAACCCATTGACAGAAAGACTACCTTATAAGCACATGGTGAAAAAAAGAATCCAAAACTAGGTATAAATAAATTAAAGAATGCAGGTAAAGTAAGGACAGAGTTCGCAAATATGGCGTGATAGCCGAGGGAATGTAGAAAATAGTCAAAAGGTGATATGATTTACCAAGGGAAAATCTCTTAACCGTCTAGCCATCGATAGATGAGCTCGATAATTAAATTAGAGACCACCATTTCAAGTTGAGGGAAATTGTTCCAAAAACGAGTAGGGAGTTAAACATATTTAAATGATTTTCATTTACTACCCTCATGAGACAGGGTCTATCTTTGAGTAAATTAGTAAAAAGACTCTTTAAGTTCTTTTGAACTTATAGAATTTCAGCTTGATCTTGTAGGGCTCATGGGTGATTAATAACTTGAGAAATGACCAAGTCAAATCGTGTTGGACTAAAGATCACTGTCAATTTAGTGTCATGCATATAGGAAAGAGAGGTACCTTTAGAGGCTTTGCCTCGAGGTAAACGACATTTTATTTGAGTAGATCTCTTTAGAGTCTGAACATTTTGAGATAGTAAATTTTTATTTAATTTAATTTCTCTTTTGCAGGAACATTTAATGATAAGAAATACTATCAGTCTTTAAAATTATTAATTCTAAAAATTGGCATTTTCTTGATCTAGTTCATTGTGGCACCCCGTACCTGGATTCAGCGACCGGTTCGAGTGAGGGTGTTACATTCTTGATATGAATTTATAATTTGTTGATTTAATATGCCATTGTAATAAGTATACGAAAGTAATATAAATTGGGATGCTTAAGTTACATGTATCATTGGATGATCTTGGATATCGTTATAAGCTCACCTTATTGATGTTTGAATACCTTGTTCTAGCCAACATTATGCTAAACTAAGGTTTGCTTTGTGCTTATATAAGAACAAGGAAAGCATAGTATTTTTCAATTTAACTTACTAAGCATTATATATACTTACTCTAGTTGTTTTATTCCATTGTAGATCGTCACCTTGCAAAACTTCCAAGTTGGATTAGAGAGAAGCTCACAGTATCATCAAAGCAGTAGAGTTATGCTCATTTTGGTTATAATGTTGTGGCATGTATATAGGGTCAATATGTCACTTGAATTGTTCACATAATGTATGTACCAAGGATGTGGTTTTGGAAATGTTTGTGTTTACACTTGCCAATTTTTCATTTGGCTAAGTTGATGCTATTGGGAAATATTCCCATATTGTAGTAAACATGAATAAATAAATAAAGTTAGTTTCACATTTTACTGTTATATCTTGTGTTTGCCTTTCATGTTTTGCATACATAGCAAAATTGTGACAAGCAAATATTAGCTCATTAATTGTCTAAATTCAAACTAATGAAAAGTGGCATTGTAAGAACGTCTACAATGCGAGAAAGACAACTTACTTCAGTAGATAATCTAAACGAGCATGTAATCCCATAAAAAAAATCAAAGTGAGCATTTGATTCAAATATTATAAGGGTTATTATGTCTTCTATAATTCCAATTGGGGAGATGACTAGTCTTGGCTATTGGAGCAGTTGACTCCACAGGTAGAGATATAGATATACTCATTGGAAGAATGATACATCAGACTGGACCTAAGTTGAATTAATTCTAAACCTGTTTGTGTATTAATTTACTTGTGACATTCATGTTGTGATTTACCTAAATCCTGAGTTAGTCACTAACCATGCCTATGTAATTTATGTGCTTTAATATAAGTGGAGGCTTATGCTCTAAAGATGGTCGAGCCCATAGCCGATATGTTGGGTACATGACTTGTGTATGGCATGGCTTTGCTGGCAAAAATGGAATTCATAGCTCGATTAAAGAGTTAACGATATCTTCTCATTAGCATTGTGTGGATTGATAAATATGGAACATGCCCAAGGGTTGCTCGTTCTCGAACGAGAAATTTATCACAGTCATTTCTTAACAATGATCATATTAATCATTAAGAAGACACAATGGTAATAATGAGATAAAATAGTATTATATTGAGTCAACGAATTTAACTTAAAGGAAACAAGGATATCATATGAGGGTAACACACACATGACGAGGTCATTGGACAAAGCAGTTGGATGAATTGCTTTCATAAAGAGTATACAATAAGGAGTTTTTAGTCATAGTACTTCTTGTGGACTGACCCATTGATTAATTAAATTGTGAATTATTGAAACAATGCTTTTGGACATAATTGCAATTACTAGAGCCTAGTTGTATATGTCTGATTGGAAATAATTTAATTGAGTCAATTTATTCGATGTGGAATTAAATTCGGTATTCATGAGAATTGTTCAACTAGAGAATTTTCTTCAAAAAAAATAATTTTGGGAAATCTCAATGATTTGTGGGAAAATTAATTTTGATAAAGAAAAATTAAATTAATCAAATTAATTAAAATAAATATGATATTTTAAAAATTAATTTTTAAGTCAAACAATTGCCTCAATGGGTAATTAAACTTGAAAATTGGATTTGAGATTGAAAATTGGGCTCGAGAACCCAAAAGGAAGGTTGTGACCCAAAACCTAGTCAAACCGAGTCTAGTATGTGAAACCAGGCCGACAGTCCAATCGGTGGCAAGACCAGACTAGTTGGGTTGTCACTGGCTCAGACCGAATCGACTCAGGGTACCGTAAAGGTGTCACACTGGTGAGGCACCACTGGGCACGACTGTGTCGACGATCGCAACAGCGACATTCCGGTGGTCAATGCGTGGTCCTTCGGCGATTGAGTAGTGGAGGAATCACACTCCTACTAGGACTCTACCGGATAATTTAATTTCAAATTAACTATTACAAAAATAATATTATTTTAATAGATTTAATATTAAATTTAATTTAATTGATAAATATTCTATTAATTTAATAAGATTTAATATTAAATTTAATATAATATTTGTCTTGATAAATATTATATTAAATTTAATGTTAAAGTGATTAAGTTTAATCATAGTTGAACTCTCAATATATAAAGAGAGTCATGGGTCATTATTTTTCACATACTTGAATTCAAGAGAAAGTTGTAGAGAGAAAAATCTATGAAGAAATTATTTTAGAAAATTTCTAGAGATATTTTTTATTTACAACTTAGCTCAGAAGTTTAAAGAAATTGTGAAATTTCCCCACTGGTATTTTTTTGGAAAATTTTTTGATTCGAAGAAAGCCCACACTTGGCAGAAGTGAGCTTGAGGATAGTAAAGAAGACTACTTGGTCGAAGCGTTCATCCTTGACGAATAAAAAATGTACAATTTTGATTAAGTGTTTATTACTTTAGATAAGACAACCAAGTTCTTATTTTTGGAAAAAAAATTAAAACTTTGCTTTTTCCTCAAATCTATTTTTCGCTGCGTTTTCCAAACCCAATTTCTCAATAGATGCTTGGTTTTGGATGTTAGTTTGATGAATGACCTAATTTATGCATGTTTAGTTATGTTTGATGCTATTAACGATAATGATCAAGAATTTGCATGAATTGTCAGGTTAAAGATTGAAAAGTGAGGCAATTTAGGTATAATAAGTTGATATATAAGTTAGAATTGATATGTTTAAATGTAAAGATGAATTTGAACTCCAATGATGATCTTTTGGTATTTGGCGTATTAAATTCTTCATTGAAATAGTAATGTGTTCATGTTGGCATGAAATTAAGATTTTTTTTTTGTAAAAAGATGTATGAAACATTTAGGTTGGGTTGAAATTTATTGAATTGGAACCAAATGGGATTTTTTCCAAAAACAAGGGCCACATCGCAACTACCAAATTCTGACGTTGCAACATGGTGCGACAATGAGTGACGTCGCGACGTGGAAACCAGGAAGTTGTGACGTCAACCTGAAGTTTTGTAAACTTTAGTATTTGGTCCTAATCACCCTCAGGTTAGCAGAAGAGCTTTCATAAGTTCGGATAGGTAAGCTGATACATATATATATTTTCACATAATGCATGTCCCAAGGATGTGGTTTTGGAAATTTTTGTGTTTGCACTTGCTAGTTTGTCATTTGGCTAAGTTGGTTCTTGGTTTTGGATGTTAAGTTTGATGAATGACTTAATTGATGCATGTTTAGTTATGTTTGATGCTATTAAAGATAGCGATCAAGAACTTGTATGAATTGTTAGGTTAAGGATTGAAAGGTGAGGTAGTTTACGTATAATAAGTTGATATATAAGTTAGAATTGATATGTTTAAATGTAAAGATGAATTTGAACTCAAATGATAATCTTTTGGCATTTGACATATTAAGAAGTTTTTTTTGTGCGTAAAAAGATGCATGAAACATTTAGGTTGGTTGAAAATTATTGAATTGGAACGAAATGGGATTTTTTTTCCAAAAACAAGGGCCACATCGCAACCACCAACTTCTGACGTTGCAACATGGAGCGAACATGAGTGACGTTGCGACGTGGAAACCAATAAGCTGTAATGCCGACCTGAAATTTTAAAAACTTTACAATTTGGTTCTAATTCACCCTCAAGTTAGTAAAAGAGCTTTTGTAAGCTCAGACAAGTAATTTGATTCATATATATATTGTACATAATGCATGTACCAAGGATGTGGTTTTGGAAATTTTTGTGTTTGCACTTGCTAGTTTGTCATTTGGCTAAATTGATGCTTGGTTTTGGATGTTAAGTTTGATGAATGACTTAATTGATGCATGTTTAGTTATGTTTGATGCTATTAAAGATAGCGATCAAGAACTTGCATGAATTTTTAGGTTAAGGATTGAAAGGTGAGGTAGTTTACGTATAATAAGTTGATATATAAGTTAGAATTGATATGTTTAAATGTAAAGATGAATTTGAACTCAAATGATAATCTTTTGGTATTTGACATATTAAATTCTTGGTTGAAATAGTTATGTGATCATATTAGCATGAAATTAAGATGTTTTTTTTTTGTAAAAAGATGTATGAAACATTTAGGTTGGGTTGAAAATTATTGAATTGGAATGAAATGGGATTTTTTCCAAAAACAAGGGCCACATCACAACTACCAACTTCTGACGTTGCAACATGGAGCGAACATGAGTGACGTTGCGACGTGGAAACCAAGAAGCTGTAAGGTCGACCTGAAATTTAAAAAACTTTACAATTTGGTTCTAATTCACCCTCAAGTTAGCAAAAGAGCTTTCGTAAGCTCGGACAAGTAATTTGATTCATATATATATTGTTCACATGATGCATGTACCAAGGATATGGTTTGGAAATTTTTGTGTTTGCACTTGCTAGTTTGTCATTTGGCTTAGTTGATGCTTGGGTTTGGATGTTAAGTTTGATGAATTACTTAATTGATGCATGTTTAGTTATGTTTGATTCTATTAAAGATAGTGATAAAGATTTTGCATGAATTGTTAGGTTAAGATTAAAAAGTGAGGTAGTTTATGTATAATAAGTTGATATATATATATATATATATATGTAAAGACCCGATTTTAGTGTTGTCAAAAATGTGTTATCGAGACCTCATTTCCGTAAAGTGAGTCCGTAAATATTAAATAAAGATTTTTAAAAATTATTGTATGGATGATTTGAAATTTGGATAAGAAATTTAGTCAAAATCTAGTTAATTAAGGCTTAAGGACTAAATTGTAAAATTTTAATTGTTATATATTTTAATGAGGAAAAGACTTGGGGACTTACATAGCAATATCAAAGGACTAAAATGGTTAATAAACCATTTTAAAATAGTTGATAGTGATTTTAATGATGATTAGTGATTAAACTAATTAATTTTAGTTAATATTATAGGAAATGATTAATTAAAGGTTAATTTTGATCAAGTAAAGCTTAATTACACATATAAAGAAATGTAGTGGAAGGAGAGATAATAATTCATCTTCTCCAACCGGCCAAATTAGGAAAAACCTAAGAGAAGAAATGTCATTTTTGAATCCTTTCACTTTCGACTTTGATTTCAAGTAAGTCTCTAGCCAGCTTTCTTTGATTTTTATGGAAATTGAATCTGGACAGCTTGATTTAGCTAGCCCATGTAGTAATTTTTAAAACTGTTAAAGTTTTATAAAGTTACCATTATTGAGAATTAGATGAAATTTGTGTGAAATTGTTAGAAATTAAGCTTAGTTTATAAAAAGAGGACTAAATTGTAAAGTTTAATTTGTGTGAAATTGTTTGTTTCGTACATTAGGGACCAAATTAAATAAAATGAAAAATATTTATGAAATGTTGGTAGGAATAGAAAATAGAAGGTCTCTAATGAGTTCTGGTGAAATCGGATTTTAATCAAAAGCCCTTAATGGAAAGATATGCTTGTCCCAATTTTTGGGACTAAATTGAATAAATTGCAAAATATGTGTGACTTTTTAATTGAATGTGATTTGGTATTAAATTTGATATTGTGTTTTTTTGGATTATTATTCGTAGCTAAAGACGACGTAGGGTTGTCAAGAGGGAAATGAAAGGCAAGAGCCGACGATGAGTAACTCAAGTTTTTAGTTTGTATTTCTATGATTTGGATCAATTTGATTATTACATATTCATGAAGTTTAGCATAGTATGATACTGAGGTGAGTTGAAAATGGTTTTTTGAATTGAACTGACATGATTGAGATTAATTATTGAGATAGAGGACTAAATTGAATAAAATAAAAAATAGCATAGCTTAATGATTTATGGTATTTTGTATGAAATTGAGTTGAGATATGTTGTATGACTTGATGAAATGATGAATTGATAATAAAATGAGATTGATAGAATGTGAATTAAGCTATATGGTAAATTTAATAATTGGTTACCCTATTAATTGTTCAGACAGTCGGATATAGTGGGCATGGCACAGGATAGATTGAGTATAGGATTACTTCGACTATATGTCGATGAGCATTGGCCGCATTTTCCTTCGGACATTTCGATGAGTGCAAGGAACAACTTTTATTTCGGTTATACCAATGATCGTTGGGCGTAATATATTTGCTTCGGACGTTCTAATGAGGCATTGAGTGCCAAATTAGTGTGTTGGTTGAGATCTATGTATCCATCTGAGTCCAAGTCATGTTAATAGAGGATATAATTTATGAATTGGCTGAAATTTGAAAATGATTAAATTTCATGAAGTTGAACTACATGTACTTATATACGATAATTAATTATCGATAGCATGTGAAAGGCCAAGCGAACCAGTTAACGAGCATGAGGGCCAATATGGTAAGATAGCAAATGATTTGATTCCGTTTGGTAAGAAAATGTGATATAATCAAATGTTGCAAATTGAATAGTTGTGTGAATTTCATTAGCATTGAAATGTTGTTATAATATAACCATTTGGCTTGACTAATTCTAGTAATGTATAGGTGATTCATATAAAGTATTTGGTATAATTATGATATATGCATATATTGATGTATTGGATGAGATTTTGTATATGATGTAATTGTATTAATTGACCTTAGATATCATATAAATTGTCTGCAATTGATTATATTTTATGTTATATTGATTTGAATCATGGAAATACTACTGAGCTTTATCGCTCAGCGTACGGTTTGTTTCCCATACGTAGGAATTGATACATCTCTAGATCCCGAGCAGTGACTATAGCATCCATCTAGAAATCCCCAACTCATCAATGTTTGTAAAGTCCATTTTTGTTCGTTATACGACATGTACCTAGGTGGAGTCGGTTTCGGTATAAAATGTGAATTTGTGAATATTAGATGTTTAAATGGTAACTTGAGAATGTTTATTGATTTGAATTCTTGTACTAGGAATTGATACTTAATGAAATTTCTCAAAATGTTGCCCTATTACTAATATATATGAATGAATGGGTAAATGTGGTAAATGTTAAGAATGGTCATAAGTGTCAAGTTTTAACATGTATCTTTGAATTCCTAATGCATGAAAGGTAATATATATTAGAAATGAAGTATTGTGAATGGTACAATTGATTTGCAATGGTATGCATATGAAATGGAATTTGTTTTTAGGTGAATCCTATTGGTGTCAAAATGGTATCAAGTAGAAACAGTGTGTAATGTTGTCAGGCGATTGTCGTCACGACGACACCAAGTTTCCATGCCATGACGCAACGCTGAGTTTTGATCGTTGTGATGAGACCTACTTAGCACAATAAAAAACTTATAATATTAAATCTATAAAAACTCATAATCAACCATATTAAAGCTTAAAATCAGATGAAGTATGTGCATGCATGCCATTAAAGTAAAGGTTATGACATTTTTGGCTCAAGGCAAACCAGACATGCTCGAGCTTTAAACCTGGATAAGCTACGCACAAAGAATAATAGCGCATTAAGCATAAAACTTAGTAAAATAATAGTCATTGTACTTGCCTTTTAAATCATAGTTTGAACAACATTTACAAGAGTAATTAAACAAATCAAAATTAGAGCAATGACATACAACTTTTACTTGGGAAAAATGGTAATCATTTCAATTTCAAAATAAACACCCATATCTCATTTACTAGTTCTAGTGAATCATTCATAAATGCAAATTTGAGTAAATTTCAAATTCAGTTTCGTTGGAATAAATTGAAATTTAATTTTGATTGTATATTTTGTATTTATATTATTTGTATTTATAATTATTGATTGATATTTAAAAGAAAGGAAAAGGAAAATAGTAGAAAATGGGAAAAAGGCAATTGATATGGATTTGTTTCCCTCTATGCTTACTTATTTCATGCATTTTTTACATTTATTGTTTTTCACGTTTTGAACAATTGTCTGCTCATCTTAATATATTATTATCTAATAATTTTGCTTGTGTACGTCTGAACTTTGGTGTTATTTTTTAATGTTTGTTGCTAGAATATATGTTTAGATATATTGATAAAAGGAAACATTCATTAGGAGGTTTTGTGATCGGGTTTGATTCATAGTAAAAGTTTATCATGTTTAATGTGTGTACATGCTATATCTCAAAGTTGTAACCAAACTACATTCAAGGTTTACGATTCTATATTTTATTAGTTTTAATATATTAACATGAGTTTAATTTCCTCGAGTGCTACATAAATTGTATTTTATTTTTAAATATATATTTCATTTGGCTTCTTAAATTATCTTTTTGTCCCTAGGATGCCACCGACTTATATGATTTATACAATATATACACATTTATTTTCATGTTTTGAGTTTGTATTAAGCGATGTGTTAATACACGTGTATACTTGCTTTGGAGTTTCATGTGATGCCTTAATAGGTTAGGATGTAAATTTTCATTTTGTTTCATTGTATGCTGACGTGTTTCTCTCGTTGCAGTATATATATGTACTGACTTGTATTGTTCACGTTGACCAAGTTTTTTATTTGGACTTAATTGCCAATAAAAATATTTAAAACACCTTTAAAGGTAAGGCAATGTTCTAATACGATGATAATTTTGTCTATCGTGGAATGTTGTGGGACACTTAATAATAAAAGAAAATCCTTTTTCATGATTGAAACGAGATTTTTCAGAAGTTTTTAATCATAGGATTCTACTGGCCCTTCAATTTTTTGTTTTTTTTTCTTTTAATAATAGATTTGTTTCCTTCGTTATAACTTGATTTTATAACAATAATTTTTTTTTATCAAATTTAAACTTATTTCTTCAAAATTAAGGATAACACATAATTAAATGATACCATTTTTATTAATGGACGTTATGAGGGTGTTAATACCTTCCTCACACGTAATCGTACTCCCGAATTCAATTTTTATTTCGCAGATCAGAAATTATCTTTTTAATAAATTTTAATTTAATTTTTTTTAAAAATTATTAAAGGGATTTTTTAGGTACCCAATCTCACCTAATCAAAAAAACTTAGTGGTGACTCAGTATATTTTAATATCCGTCTAGTAAACCTAAAAAATGTTACGACACTACACGTACTCGAGTTTCCAAAAGACTTCCATAGACTAGTATCATAACATCAATCCATCTATACTCACGTCTCTTAAACCTTCGTCTTTACTCTTGTTCCTATTTTTTCTTAGGTGGCATTATCAAAGTGCTTCTAACGAAGTTTTATCCTATTACGAATCTTATCCATCTATCTAAACTTATCTTATAGAAGAAAGCAAGTGAACTCCCTTCTGACATTCTTCCATAATTCTACACAAGACTCATAGACTTGAAAGATGACTCTTTAAAGTATTTCTTGGTCACTAAAAGCGCATTTAGTACTACTTGTCATTAGTGGTCCTTTAAAATGCCATCCCACTACGGTTACTAATGTATCAAGCTTTATTAGGAAAATATATTTAAATACACTCTTAACCAACTCATTACTAATATACACATCTCAAATCATATCAAATTTACCACCAAATTTATAACAATTTGGTCTCAAGCTTTTAGAAGCTACTTGAGAATCACATCACCTTTGATTCATAATTTGGCATGAAAACTTAGACCTGACTCATGAGCTCAATTTAGTCCTAGAACCGACTAAACATTATCTCTGATACCACTAAATGTAACACCCCTCACCTATTCGAAACAACCAATACAAATGGGAGATGCCACCAATGCATGTATGAGTAATAAATCCTAAATTTCTTTAAGAGTTAAAAGTTGAGAACATTTTTATAAAATAATTAAGATATGTTTTAGAAAAATTGAAAGTTTCAAAAACAATTTAAAATCATTTAAGATTGATTTGGAGTTGATCGGAGGTGGTCAAAACCCAAAACGAGCCCCGAAAGGTCAAAATAACTTAAAATAGTTCAGGGCTATAATAGTGGCGCGACGTTTCGACGAGGGACTTATGACAATGCAACATGACTTACTGAGTAACGAATTCATGATGTTAGGCATCGAATTTAGGAATTGAAAATTCATGGTTGCGACGTGACTCATTAAATACGCTCAAAACACTTCAAATCACTCTAAAACATCTTTAAACACCATTAAACCATAACTCATGGTTCCAAATCATTTAAAAAATTTCTAAATTATGTTTAATCATAATTCATCCTTAAACACCATTAAACCATAACTCATGGTTCCAAATCATTTAAAAAATTTATAAATTATGTTTAATCATAATTCAAAGTCATAAACATGTTCAAACTAATTTATAACTCAAGAACTTGTCTTAATCTTTCAAGGAGATTACAAATAACTCTTGATTTTACAAATCCAAATACTTATAAAACATTAATGATAGTCTAAGTCTCTATGTACATGCCAATGACCTATACATATAACATTTAATAATTAAAGAACAACCTAAAAAACTTGAATGGTGATGCGATGCTCTTGAACAAAGGTTCAAACTTCTCAAACAAAGTCCTTTTACCTATGTGTTTTAAACAACTAATGCGTGAGTTTTAAAAGCTCATTAAGTATCAATGGATAAACCTATTTATCCTATCCTTACTAAGGTTGAGCACTTCTTATGGGTCACTGACTAGTTTTCATTCAACCATGTTTTAATGCTATTCGATGATTTATTTCAATTTACTGAAGTTCAAGGGCTCATCTTATGTGTTGATGGCATGTTAACCAATTCTTTTAAAGAAATTCTTATTTATGACCCCAAGGTAGAGTCCATAGTATCATGACATGCTCTTTAACATTTCCATTTATAGTTTTAATCCTTATGAGAATCATATACATCATTTTCATTTATTTGAACTATAGCATGCTTAAACCACAAAGTCCCTTTAATATTGTTTAAGATAAGTTCACTAGGCCACTCATTTTTTTAGCTCATTATGTGAAATTCTCTTTTACTTACCAATTCATTTACTTTATTTCCATCACTTTAGATTACTAGACATCAACAATCACGTTTAAATTTTATTAACAACATTTAATACATTTTGGTCCATAGTGGACTTTAATAAAATTGACTTTGATACAAGGGACTCCTCCACCACACCAATAGGCACCAAAGTGCAAAATCATATAATAGAGTGAAACATCCCTCCACCATACCAATAGGCTCATAATGACATAAACTACACCACACAAAGATGCATCAAAGTGCGTGACTCGAAGGCAATATAAAGCACACATACATCCAAAACCTCTACCATACCAAAAGGCACCAAATTGCCAAGCTCGAAGGTACTAGAACCTCATATACAATACATGTTATAGACCCTAATTGGCATGCTAACCTTATCCTAACATTTCACTAAGTCTACTAAGGCAGCATTTACAAATATAATTAACATATTTTTATCAAGGCCACTAACACATACATGTACACATATCATATAAGGGCACTTTAAGTGCCTTCACATATTCATGATCAAACCCATACTAATAAAGGCCTTATGAGCATGTCAATTTTCACATGTAGGAACCAATAGTGCTTTACGTTTACATACATGTTTTCACTTTTCTTTAGGCCATATACATATATCCATTTCATATAATAGTTTCATATAGTAGGAAGACATATTTTTTTTACTCTTTAACTTTTACATAACAAATTTATGCTTTTAACAATGTATTGACTAAAACTAGGAAATAAACAATATGTCCCATTTACGGTCATAGTGACATTTATTTACATTTTACATTTTACATTAACAATATAATTTAAACTCATCAAATAACACTTAATGCTACTTCCATGGCTATAACAACCCGAAAGTTGGTAGTGTTAGAAAATACGGTCTCGAGACCTCGTTCCCGTAAATCAAGCCCGTAAATATTTAATAAAAATATTTCTGGAGTTATGTTATAAGTTAATTGAACTTTGGATAAATAAGTTAGTCGAATTAGTGATTAAATAAGGTAAAAGGACTAAATTATAAAAAAAGGTTATCACTGTAGGTTTTAATTAAGAAATGAGTTGAGGACTTAAATTGAAAGAAAAATAAGGATTAAAATGGTAAATATACCATCTTAAAAATGATTGTGGACGGTAGGGATTTTAGTCTATTAAATTGATTAAAATAAAATTTTGTTTTATTAAATTTAATTAAATAAATTAATATTATATGAGTATTATTAGAGAAAGTGGAGGAAGGGATGAAAATATCATCTTCTTCCTAATTTACACAAAACAAAAAAGAAAGAAAAGAAGGCTTAATGTCATTTAGGGTTTTTGGAAGCTTTAGCCTTAAATTCAAGTAAGTCCTTAGCTATTTTCTTGTAATTTTTATGTTTTTGAGATCATGGAAGCTTAATCTAGGTAGCCCATGTACTAATTTGTAAAACTGTTAAAGTTTTATAAAGTTACCATTGTTGATTTCTTGGAAATTAAGGTGTTAAATTGATAGATTTTTAGCATAGAGGTGAAAAAGGACTGAATTGTGAAGCTATTTGATAGTTTCGTACATTAGGGACTAAAGTGAATAAATTTTAAAATTTATTGCAGATATAAGAAATAGGAGATCCCTAATGAATTATAATTAAATCGAATTCCTAGTTGTAGTTTTAAATTGAAAGTTATGCTAGTCTCGGTTTTAGGGACAAAATTGAATAAAATGCAAATTTTGTATAAAATGATGATTGATTGTGAAATTGATTGAATATTGATGGAATTGTATGTTTATGTTAATCCGTAACTATCGTTGACCCGGATTCCTTGAGAGGGAAGGAAAAGCTAAAGCTGTCAGCAAATAGCTTAGAGTCTTTGGTTTGTATTTCTACAATTTGGATTGTTTAAATTGTTGCATAACTGCTGTAACACCCCAAACTTGGCCTAAACGTCATGGTCGAATCTGGCGATGTCACATGGAAAGGGATTTGAAGACAAGATTGTCGAGTTTAAAAACCGTTACAGTAAGTTAGCTTTTATTTAATTCGAAAAAAATAGTTGATTAGCTTTAAAACTTGTCTCTTAGTGGAAGCTTTTGTAACCAATTAATTTAGGGAAAATCGTTTCTATTTATGAAAAACCTTAGTTTTTAGAAAAAAACAGTGTTTTGTGGAGTTGCAGTTTTAAAAAAAAATCCATAAAAAAATAGTATAAAGTCCCAAATTTAAAGCCAACCAGTCCATAGTCCAGAAGATACATCAAAAACCCCAAATAAGTAATAAATTCTAGGCATTAATGGAAAACAGTCTAAAATTTACATGTGGCCACCGTCGAGTCCTCCACTGCACCGACCCGTCAAGTTTAGGGACTACCTGTACAGATTAAACAGAGAAAGGGTGAGTTTTTGCAAACTCAGTGTGTAATCCCCACAGAAAACATGCATACAGATAATCAACAGAATTCAGTTAGATACAGTCTGGGGTCCGTGCCCATCACAGGATCAATTTGGGCCTTAGCCCATTCAGATGCAATCTCAAAAATACATTAGGGCCTTGGCCCATATCAGATACAGAATGCAGATACAGTAAATTAGAATCCTACCCACCAAGCTCTACACACCAGCTCCGTCCAACCGTACACACCATGTGGGGATTAAATCAATCCACCCATCCCTACACACCATGTTGTACCGAAATGCGTCACATAATCAGAAGGTTACAGCTGAGCTACCAGATAACAAGCTTAATTGCCTTTTAGACACTTCCTCTAAATATCATCAACTCACCTCGATGCAATACAACATACAAAATATGTCATGCCATTATGCAATTAATAGTACATACATTCAGATATCATAAGTCATGCTCGGTATAGAAATCAGACAGACAGATCACTCAAAATCCCCCTATTACACAACTCTATCCCGAAATCTAAGCAAAAGAGAATAATACCCTTGCCTGCATAAGGATTCAAACACAAGACTTCCACCATAATAACACACCATTTAACCACTAGACCAGCAAGCCCATTCTGATGTAATTTACCCAACAGTCAAATAAAAGCCTACTAAACAAGAGTAAGGCCTAATTCATTCAAAATACCAAAATTTGCCCAAGAAAAGGCTTGAACTTGGGACCTCCCAAACACTCTCAGAACACATAACCACTAAAGCTGACAGATATTTGTGTCATATTATAACACAACAAGATATTGAGGTGAGTCGGGATTGATCATTTGATTTGTATTGGTATGGAAATTTTGATTTTTGAAATGGACTAAATTGAATAAAAGTGAAATAATGTTAATTGATAAAAATGTGAAATTGAATTGGATTTGGACTGATTCATGCTATTATATGAATGAAATTATTATTTTATTGATGAATTGAATATGGTAAATTTTGAATTGATATAATTGTAAATTAAATGGCTATTACCCTATTAACTGTTCAAGCAGAGTCAGATATAATTGGTATGTCATAGGATAGATCGAGTGCGGGTTAGTACAGGTTACTTTGACTATGGGTCGATGAGTACTGGGCACATTTATACTTCGGTTATACCGATGAGTGCAGGGCATAACTTAATTACTTCGGCACATTCGATGAGGCATTGGGTGCCAAATTGGTAAGTTGGTTGGATCCACATATCCGTTCGAGTCTGAGTCTAGTTAATAAGGACTTAAAATAAAAATGTGAAATGGTATTTGAAATTAACTCTTACTGTGAAATATTATGTGAACTGGATTAAAAACTGAAAGATTAATATATGGTGAATGAATCAATTGACCATATTTGGAATTTGATATGTTAATGTGATTATTCCCAACTTAACCTTTGTTGTGTGGATTGAATCATATGATATAAATGTTTTAATTGATAGCATGATTTGCATACTATAGCTTTACTTGCATTGATCTTTGATTTGTTGAAATACAATTGAGTTTATTACTCAGCATACAGTTTTGTTTTTCATGCACAGGTTAGGTTAATATGAGATCTTGAGTATCAACATCAATATCCAGACGAAATCTCAGACTCAACAAAATGGTGATGTTCTTTTGTTATTTAATTGGCATGTATCTAGTGAAGCCTCTTATATTTTGCTATGTTGTGATGTTTAATTTAGAATGTGGTTAATGGCATATAACTATGTTATGCAAGTTGGTATTTGAAGTGGTATGTCTTTATTTTATGTCAAATATTGAAAGTTGATAAATTAGAAATATGCAAGATTGAAATGGGAATATGGTATGAATGAATTATAATGTTAAGATGATAGAATTGTAAATGATTATTTAGTGAATTAATACATTGAGAAATGGTTGGTTTGGATGTTAGGTACATTTTGAATTGGTTATACAGGTTTTTAAGTGTGCATTTAGGCACCAAATTGAATAGGTTTGATTTGGACATGAAATGGGCACCAAAATGGTGGATTTTGACATTTTTAGCATTGAAGTATCAATACCCTGGTAAAGGTATTGACACTTAGCTCTTTTCAAGTAAATTTTCAAGAAGTAGAATCTCAAAATGGTATCGATATCAGACTAAAGTATCGATACTTTATACTAATAGTAAAGTATCGATACTTTACAAGAGTATCAATACAATTGGTTTTATTCATTTTTTGGCAAAAACATCGATCCTTAAAATGGTACCGATACCAAAGTATCGATACCGGTACTTAAAGATGAGTATCGGTACTATAGTCCTAGTATTAATACGTTTTGATTTTAAATTGATTTTTCCAGAACAACAAATCTAAAAACAGTATTGATACCTATTAAGGGCATCGATAATTGATTAGAAACTTTTAAAACTTTACAATTTGGTCTCATTTCAAGTTCGGATTAGTAATTGAGTCTTCATAAGTTTGATTGAGGCTATGAAATGTTTGTTTAATGTATAATGATTGTAATATGAAGTGTTTGAGTGTCCAAATTATTTTAAATTCAATGTTTTCGACGGTAGTTGTTCCGGGAACAAATGTGATATTCTGTTACTTGGACCCCGTGATCGAGTCGAATATCAGGGTGTTACAATGCCAATCAATATTTCATACCTCATTATTAATCAATTTTTTAATATACATTATTAGTTTATTTTAGTACTTTGTAGTAAATGCTTATTTTATTTCTATTTTCACAACTATCATATTAACACATCAAGCAATGGGGAATTTCATTTACTCATTATTCAATTATTTAAACTCTTATCACATAATTATTACTAAGTTCATAAACTTTTAAAATAGAATAAGGTAGAGTCTAAGGTACTTAACTTTTGGATGCTTTATAATACAAAACTTTACTTCCATAACTCAAACCCCAACTCACAAGCTTCAAACTTCATTAATCAACATTCCCCCATTTCCATACACATAAAAAAATATAAAAAAAAGTTAATATCCATTATTCTGAGCTTTTTCATAACATTTCATAACAAATATCAAGTTAGAGAATGTGGTAAACACCATTTCTTACCTTATTAAAACTTTCTCTCACTAGCTTTATTTTTTCCCTCAAGAATCACAAAAAATCCTTATTAAAAACGATGCATTTGAGGGATGATTCAAGCTCTTGAAATTGTTTTCTAGGTGATTTTGACAAAATCTTAAGGTGGGTGTTGAAATTTTTGAAGAAATTTAAAAGAAAAGGCAAAGAAAATGAGAGGGGAAGATGAAGTTCTCCATGAGGAGTAGCCAGCTCCTCCAAGGCTATTGGGGGTTGGTTCTACACCCTTCCATCCTTAAAAAAAATATCCAAGTGGGCCATGGGCTCAAATCTACATGACAAGGCCAAAACCTTGAAATAATTATAACTCACTCCTTTTAATCATAATCTAATAGCCCAATAATTATCCATATGTCAATATTTTCATCGTAAAATACTTTGTAAATGATAAAATTACCATTTTAATGAAAAAATTACTATTTTTCCCTTTTTGTTTCAAAGTACAATTTCTTTACAACTATAGTCACCTTACCAATCCAAATCTCATACTCCATAACTATCCCTTAATATATATATCTTTAGATAAGGAAAATTACATATTTGCTATTTTTCTTGGCAAAATTGGAAATTTTATAATTTATACAATGTATTTTTTAATTTCTTTCAATTTGGTCTTAAAAGTGATTTTAATACACGAACACACAATCCAATTTATCCTCATCCCAATTAGTCACAAATAGCTCATTTTTCACATTTTGGTCAATCTGTATCATGGTCCTCAAACTTTTCAAAATTTGTGATTTAGTCCTTTTATCACATTTCCTCATCTAAATTTCTTTTCATTAAATCACATCTCAATTATCATATTTGATTCCATAAGATTCCTTTATCCAACTCATTTTTCAAATTTTCTTAGAGATTCTCTATATTCGTTATTGGAATAGTGCCACGTGTCCAGTCGAAAATTTTGGGATGTTATAGCTAGTGGCATGAGGTCAAATATTAACATTTTCAATTTTTATTTATTTTTAATAAAAATAAAAAATTACCGTCGTAATAATATAAATTGTTTAAAATAATAAGGTTATTTTACTAATTTGCTTAACCAAGTTGGTGTTGAGTTGACTTGTGACACTAACTCAATCACACACTTAAGCAATAGATAAAATATAACTTATTTAAAATATGAATGTTATTTAGTAATTTCCTTGATCAAGTTGGTGTCGAGTTGACTCGTGACACCAACTTAGTCACACACTTAAATAATAGTATATGATGTGGGTGAAACAATTTGTGTAATAAAATTGAAATGTATAAAAATACTAAAATAAAGTTTTAGTTGAAGCGATAAAGAAGATATTTTATAAATGTTGGTGGCATAAGTTCAAATCTTAACATTTGAATCATTTTTATTGATTTTTAAATGTAAAAAGGTAAAATACTCTCATAATAATATAACTTATTAAAATTGAATTTGTGTCGAATTCACTCATACCACCAACTCAATCGCATAAATAAATTTTATTTCAATGCCACCCCAAAAAACTGGTCAAATCTTTTTATCTTTTAATTTGGCTTCATAATAGAAGTCAAATATAAACATATTCTTTATATAAATGGAAAATGTGCTTTTAGTTTTATCTTCTCCTCACCCTAAAATTTTATTAATAACAAAAATAACATTAAGTTATTAATAAAAGTAACTTATTAAAATTTGTTAATTTAAATATATATTCCTCATAAAAATAATAAAATTATATGAAAGAATTGATTTCTTTTAAATGTTTAGTATTTTAGCTTGATATAAATGTTTAAACAAAATTGTTAAAGGTGTGATCATACCAGCACTAATGTACTGGATTCCATCAGAACTACATAGTCAAACGTATTTAGGCGAGAGTAGTATTAGGATAGATGACTTTTTGGGAAGTTCTCGTGCTGCATCCTTCTTCTTTTTTAAAAAAAAAGAACTTTATGTATTGACCTAATGGTCAAAGTATTTATCACTCCAAGTATGATATACGTTTGAGTCACACTAATTACATTAATGTTAAGATTTTGTATCCTCTTGTAATTTAAAAAATTGTTCAAAATTAAACAACTCCTATATATGAATTATACTTCAATTTTGTCACCAAAACCTATGGATTGGTGCATTTTCATTAGGGGTAAATTGGGAATGAGAAAAAGAAAAGGGAAGTCTCATGATGACGGGAGAGGGTAGAGTAAAGGCAAGAGACGAAGGGGAACTAGAAACGCTAATGACTAGGTTTGTCAAATACAATGGCAATGGGAAACGAGGGAAACGAGGGCAATCATTTCAGCTGCTTACTGTTTTCTTTTTAGCTATTGACTTTAATCATTCAATCAGTTTATATATTATTTATTATAAAAAATATAAATAATTTAATTTATATCTACTTTTATATTAACCTCTAATTGAGTTACAGGTGTTAGTCAATCGAGTATCAACTCTATTAAAAGAATTATTAAAATATTCTTTCGTATTTAAAATATATTATACTATAAGAAATTCTTTTAGTTTTTTTTCAATTTTAAAAATTAAATAAAATATACATATGGTGGTTTAAATTTATACCAATTACATTACTAAAACTTTAAATTTATCACTCAACTAAAGTTTGTTTTTGTTGTTGTTGTGATAACATCATGATAAACATTTATATTCATTTTTATATGACCATATGTGTTTTCATCTATTTTATGATTTGAGAGTAAAACTGTTCAAGCTAGGGTGGTATTCATTTAGTATTTTTTTCATTTTCATATCTTACACATTTCATATATTATTATTAATTAATTTCAATCTATACTTTTCATTATTTATTATATATTATTTTCAAACATACATTTATAATCTAAATACATGGTTTCCACAAGTATATGCTTGTGATAAAATTTTTAGTATTAATAATGTTGTTGATTAAGTTGGTATCACAAGTTAGCTTGACACTAGAGGTGATCATGGGCCGGGTTGGGTTCGGGCCGGGCCCAAAAAAAAATTAGGCCTATTTTATAGGCCTGGGCCCGGCCCGGCCCGAAATATGGGCCTAAAAATTTTAAAACACCAAAAAAGTATATATTTAATATATATATTTGATTAAAAAGTATATTTTATTAAAAATAATATATATTTAATATAAAATTTGGGCCTGGCCAGGCCCGAGAAAAAAAATTTACGCTAGGCCCGGCCCGTTTTCTAAACGGACCTCGTTTTTTTGCACAAACCCATATTTCGGGCCTATATTTTTACCCGAACCCTCCCATTTTTCAGGCTGGCCATCAGGCCAGGCCGGGTAGCCCAACCCATGATCACCTCTACTTGACACTAACCCAATATTTATGACAACACCATGATAAATATTCCTATTTATTCATTGTTCTTAATCAGACATGTTTATGTGTTTAAATTTTATTTTACTCACGATTTGATCTATTTTTTTAATTTTAATATTATAAATATTTCTTGTGTTATTATTAATTAATTTCAAACTATATGTTTCATCATTTATTAATATAACTTTTAAACACATCTCTGTATTCTAAATACATGGTTTTAAATGCATACACGTATGAGAGAATTTTAGAATAGCTTTTATACCATGCTAAGGTCGAAATTTAACAAGTTAATCATAAATAAATTTAATTATATTAAATAATTATTATTTAACTATCGATATTTTATTTTTATGAATAAATTTAGAATGCCACTTGAATGATCATAATAATTTACTAATGCATTAGGTAAATTGTGATAAAAAAATATGATATTAAAAACTTAAAATAAGACACGATACAAAAATATGATATTAGCTAAATCTTGTTAATAAGTTGACAACAAATGATATATTAGGTCCTGTATGACTAGCAAGATACTTCTATGCACCAATAGCACTTAAATATAGTACTTCAGGACCAAGAAATCTTCATCATTTTCCCAAGGACGAAAAGGGTCTTTTTTTTACATCAGGTGACCTAACAACCATTGGGGTGCTCAACGGATGTGTGTTATGCATGTAACATGTTCTTAGCACTTTTTCTATATATGTTGTTTTATGCACAAGGATTTCATTCTTTAGGTGCTCAATTTGTAACCCTAAACAAAATTATATCTTTCCAAGGTCTTTCATTTCAAATTCTTTCTTTAAGCACTCTATTGTTACTAAAATCTCTTCAGGAGTCCCAATCATATTTAGATCATAAACATACACAATAATTATAAAAAATCCTGATCCAGACCTCTTTATTAAAATGCATGGGAAAATAGGATCATTCTTAGAGCCTTCCCTCAATAAGTACTCACTAAGGCGATTATACCACATGCGCCTAGATTGTTTCAATCCATAAAGGGATCTGTTTAATTTGATTGAGTAATGTTCTCGAGAACATGAATTAGTTGCTTCTAGCACTTTAAAGCTTTTTGGGAGTTTCATGTAAATGTTATTATCAAGTGAGCCATACAAATAGGCTATAAATACATCCATTATGCGTAAATCAAACTCTTATCTTATTGTCAGAGTAATCAAGAACCTAAAAGTAGTTGCATCCGCCATAGGAGAGTATGTCTCTTCATAATCAATACCAGGTCTTTGTGAAAATCCTTGTGCAACCAAACACGTTTTATATCTCACAATTTCTCCCTTTTCATTTCTTTTTCTCACAAAAAACCATTTATATCCCACAAGTTTTACACCTTCAAGTGTACGAACTAAATGTCTGAATACATCTTTGTTCGCAAGAGATTTTAATTCAGCTTCAATTGATTCTTTCCATTTTGGCCAATCATCTTTTTGTCTACATTCTTCAATTGATTTTGGTTCATGATCCACATTTTCATTCAAAATATCTAGCATTATATTTCGTGCAAATATGCATCGGCGTCGATTTGATTTCAATTCTACTTAATTCTAAACATGTCATAATTTGTTGAGATCTCTTCATTATCAGGTACTTGAGATTTTTCTTGAACTTCAGTCATGTCTAAAATCTCTTTTGGTAAAGTCATTACTTCCTCAATCTAGTCATCATTTGTTTTTTCTCCTTTTCTTTTTCAAGGATTCTTATCTCTAGAACCAACTGGTCTACCACTCTTCAAATGTGCTTTAGATTCACTAGCAACTAGAGTTTGTTCTTTAGGGACATCAATTTTTATGAGAGCATTTACAGCTAGTATATTTTGTTACTCATTTTGGATCAGTAAATGCGTCTGGCAATTGATTTGCTAAACTTTGTAAATGAATTATCCTCTGAACCTCCAATTCACATTGTTGCATACGAGGATCAAGATGAGACAATGATAATTCGTTCCAATCTATTTCTTTTTCCAATTGTTTATTTTCTCCCCCTAACATTGGAAAAACTGACTCATTAAAATGACAGTCAACAAATCGAGTCATAAATAAATTCCTCGTTTATGGCTTGAGATATTTAATTATTGACGGGATTCATATCCAGCATATATTCCTAATATTCTTTTAGGACCCACCTTAAAGCGTCATGATGGAGTAATCGGAACATATGGAGCATATCCAATAATTCTTAGATGGGAAATATTTGGTTCCTAACCAAAAATCATTTGTAACGAGGAGAACTTATGATAACTTGTTAGCCTGACTCGAATTAGTGATGTTGCATGTAGTATGGCATGCCCCCAAGCAGAAATTGGAAGTTTTGACTTTATAAGTAATGGTCTTGCAATCAATTGAAGACATTTGATTAATGATTCAGTAAGACCGTTTTGTCTATGAACCTATTCTAGATGTTCAACACTTATTCTAATAGACATACAAAAATCATTGAAAGCTTGGGAAGTAAATTCACCAGCACTGTCAAGACGAATTGTCTTGATAGGGAAATCTGGAAAATTTGCTCGTGATTTGATCAACTGAGCAAGTGACCTCACAAATGGCAGGTTGTGAGTTGATAACAAGGATACATTCAACCATTTAGTCAAAGCATCGAGTAAAACCATAAAATATCTAAATGATCTAAACAGAAGGTGTATTGGTCCACATATATCTCCTTATATCTGTTCTAGAAAAGTGATAGATTCATAATTTATCTTGGTTGGTGATGGTCAAATGATTAATTTGCCTTGAGAACAATTATCACATGAAAAATTATTAGCTTGAAGAATATACTGGCTCTTCAATAAGTTTCTACATGAATTGTGAATCATTTTTTGCATCATAATTGAACAGAGATGGCCTAAACGGTCATGCCAAATAATAAATTCATCAGTAAACTTCTGATTTATTATTGCATGTGCTTCAATTGTACTAATTCTTGTATAATACAAACCATAGGAGAGTGCGAACAATTTCCTCTAAATATATGTATTTCCTTGAATTATACTCATAATTTGAATATATTCATCATTCCCTTCAATTATTGGCTAAATATGATATCCATTATGGTGAATATCTTTAAAACTCAAAAAAATTCTTTGAGACTTAGGAGAACAGAATGCATCATTAGTTTGAAACTTAGTTCATCTAGGCAATAATATATTTGCTCTTTCGGATCCTTCTATGATTTTGGTACTACCTAATATAATACTCACACAAGCTTTTTGCATTGTCAAATGAGAAAAAATATTTTTTATTCTTAAGTATAGTATGAGCAGTTGCACTATCTGCTAAGCATAAGTTTTCACCATTTATCGCTGATTGAATTTGAAAGGTATTCATATTCTTCAAAGAAAACAAATAAATGTCACATAAATTTTCAAATATATAAAATTTCGTAAATAGTTCAAAACATAATGTAATAACCATGTTGTTAATAACATAAAAAATAGCATAAATTTTATTCTTTAAAATTATAATAATAAAATTAAAAGATCAATTATTTCCTTCAATGAATATGGCATCATATTCTAATTATTTCCTTCATTGGTGGTGAAGAAATCAGCAACTTCCAAGTGAGTTTTACCAACAATGCCATAATTATCTTCACCATTCTCACAAACAAAATTTGTCTATATTTTCTTCCCTTTATCCTTTAATGGTTGTTGATATAGTTCCATAATATGCTTTGGTGTACGACAGGTACGGGACCAATGGTTTTTACCTCCACAACGATAACACAAACTTTTCACTTTCCCAGTTGTATCTTTATCATTCTTTCCATCTTTATGATCCCACTTCTGGTGAGTATTCTTGAAATGACCACCTCGTCCATGTCCATGTCCACATCCTCAACCACGACCACGACCATTGCCACGACCATGTCCTCGGACATTATAACACCCCAAATCTGGCGATGTCACATGGTAGTGTTTTCTGAAAAAGTGAGTTGTCGTCAAAAACCTCTACCTATATAACCCCTTGACGGTATCTCATGTTAATTCCAGGATGTGTCATTCATTTTTAAAACGTAATTAATTTTCAAAATGTCACTTATTGCGGAAGCTTTTTAAAACAGTTGTGTATTTGAGTAAATTTTGTTAAAACATTTGGTTATTTTTGAAAACTCGATTATCCCTACTACTAGCAATTATAAATCAAAACAATAAAAATGCCAAATTAAAAATATAAATCCAAAGAGGCCATTATTACCGTAAAATACCCTCAAAATAAATTCAAAATTATAATTAAGTACTAAGTCGAATTAAATAGGTCGTGTGGCCACCGTTGAGTCCTCCGTCGCACCGATCCGCCTATGTCTGGGGATTACCTGTACAGTCAAATCAGAAGGGTGAGTTTACGAAAACTCAGTGTGTAATCCCATATAAAGAAAACAGACAGAAAGCAATCATTGCCTGGCCTATGCCCTTTTCAGTATCAGTGACAATATCAGTTTGGGCTTTAGCCCATCTCAGCACAGAAGCAATCATGTGTTTGGGCCTTGGGCCCATTATAGTAACAATAATCAGTACAGTAACAGATTATACAGTATACAGGTCCTACCCAGCCAGCCTCTACACTCCATATGGGGATATAATCAACCCACCCATCCTTACACTCCAAAAAGTACCGAATGCGGCACTAGACAGTAGTTTGCAGCTGAGCTGCCAGAAAATTAGGCTCGAGGCCTTTCAGTACACTTCCTCTGATCAAAATAAACCCCCAACCCAATGCAATGCAGTATACAAATATGATATACTATAACATAATATCATGCATGTAATCTGGGCATACAGTATCAAATTAGTGGATCATCATCATGCTTATTCTTATTAGTCATACAGTCATTTCAGTCAATTAGGGGTCTAGGTAAGCTTACCAACCCTACAGTAGGTCCATAGTCGACTCGGGTGACCTATGCAACCTTAGCAGTCAAACAGTAAAAACGGGCCCACAGGCCCATGTTGTATGCCCATGTGGGCCCACACGTTCGTGAGGCCCACACGGCCCAAAATGGCCTTGGTCGTGTGGATCACACGGCCTGGCCCAACATTTCCACAAGCCCGTGTGATTCACCCTTGTGGGGCCCATATGCACGTGTGGCCCACACGGCCCAATTCGGCTTGGCCATGAATCGTACATGGCCAGCCTCGTTGATCACACGCCCGTGTTCGGTTACAAGACTCACCACACAGGCGACCGCAGGACCGTGTTGCGTCGACCTTCACCTATTCCGGCTATTGTCGAATTTTAATTCCGGGGTTGTGTTTACACACCTTGTTTCTATTTGCTTAGAAATTTGCCCCAAGTCTTTGAAACCTACATTTGACCAAACAATCACCAATTATTCACTTAAAAATTTACTCAATTGAATACACACAAGTTGACCAAGCGTTAAACTCACAACAACATTACCTTCTATCGAGTAAAGAGGGAGGTTTCGCCCACTTAAGACGTTAATCAGAGACCTCCAGCCCTTTGGTCAACTCCTAATCAACCAACAGAAAATCCCCTTAAACCACTTAACCAAACAAAAGTTAATCAAGAAGTAGAAACATAACTTACCGAACCACGAGAACGTACGCTTACTCATGGAACGAATGAACACAAAGAAGCAAATAGGAAAAGAAAATAGGTGAGAGGGGAAAGAACTTTCGATAGAAATTTTGGCAACAATTCGGCAGCAAAGAGAATAAATTCAAAACGTTAAAAGATTAGGAGCAACTGAGATTTAGGAAAATAAATTGTTATCATTCGGCTTGGGAAGAAAAAGAAAAAGAATAAAAGATGAAACAGAGAAAAACCAAAAGGAGAAATGGCAAAACTAATAGAAAATTGGGGGAATGAAAGAGGGTAGTCAAAATTGCCACTACTAGTTTCGGTTCTATCCAGACTCCTCCATCCAAATCTCCATAAAACACTCCCATTAATCTCCAAATCCCTTAACAACTGAAATTCCCTCAACATCTCCAAAAATTGGCCACAACATCTCTACACTCCTCAAATACTCAGAATTTTACCACATTTCAAACTCCTTCACAGCACATGTATAAAAAAAATCCTTCTTATACGTACAGAGATTCAAACTCAAGATCTCTAGCACTCCAACATACAACTTAACCACCAGACTAGTAGGCCCATTCTGACATATTTTTCCAATATTTATTTTTAAGCCTACCGGCTAGAGATAGGGGTTTATTCAATTAAAAACAAAAATTTTCCCAAGCGAAGGCTTGAACTTGGGACCTCTCAAACACCCCAGAACACATAACCACTAAAGCTGATAGATATTTGTGTAACAAACATACGAAAAAATATATAAGAGATTTTGGGGCATTACAACTCTACCCCTAAAAGAAAATTTTAGCCTCGAAATTTTACCTGATTAGAACAGACGGGGATACTGCTGACGCGTCACATCCTCAGGCTCCCACGTGGCCTCCTCGGTGCTATGGGTACGCCAGAGAACTTTAACCAGTGGAATAGACTTCCTCCTCAGAACTTTTACATCACGATCCTGAATCTGAACTGGCTCCTCCTCGAAAGTCAGATCTGGTCTAACCTTAATCTCCTACACTGGAACAATATGCGTGGGATCAGAGTGGTAGCGCATCAACATAGAGACGTGAAACACGTCGTGAATCCGATCCAATTCCAAAGGTAACTCCAACTGGTAAGCAACTGGTCTCACTCGCTTAAGCACATGGTAAGGTCCAATAAATTTAGGGCTTAACTTGCCCTTGCGACCTCATTACCTTCTTCCACAGCGAGACCTTGAGAAAAATGAAGTCCCCCACCAAATACTCAATATCTCAACTCTTTAGATCTGCATAGGACTTCTGTTTGTCTGATTCTGCCTTCAGTCGGTCTCGAATCAACCTAACTTTATCCTTGGTATCAGAAACTAGTTCAAGGCTCAGAACACGTTGCTTGCCCAACTCATTCGAACATGAAGGTGTGCGACACCTACGACCATATAGTGCCTCGTAGGGTGCCATCTGCATGCTAAACTGATAGTTGTTGTTATAAGCAAATTCTGCTAGCGGCAGGTAATCCTCCCAACTGCCTCGAAAGTCAATCACACAACTTCTCAACATATCCTCCAGTATCTGAATCACCCTCTCTGACTAACAGTCAGTCTGAGGATGGAACGCAGTAATGAAATCCAATCTTGTACCCAGAGCTTCATGTAGCTTCTTCCAGAACCGAGACGTGAAGCGAGGATCCCTATTCGATATGATTGAAGCAAGTACCCCATGCAGTCTCGCTATCTCAAACACATACAATTTAGCCAACTTTTACAAAGAGTAGTCAGTACGAACCGGTATGAAGTGCACAAATTTGGTCAATCAATCCACGACAACCCACATCGAATCCTTTTTAGTGAGTGTGAGGGGTAACCCGCTAACAAAATCCATAGTTACACGCTTCCACTTCCAAAGCGGAATCTTGAATGGCTACAACAATCCTGAAGGTAACCTATGTTCAGCCTTAACCTGCTGGCATGTCAGACACTTAGCCATAAATTTGGTAACCTCTCGCTTAAGACCTGGCCACCAGTATAACTCATGAAGGTCATGGTACATCTTATTTTCACCCGGATGCATAGCATAAGGGCTACTATGCGCCTCACTCAGTATCGATTGCCTCAACTCAGTATCATTCGGTACACAGATTCTCCGACGAAAATAGAGTACCCCTTCGCTATTCAGTCTAAAATCCATATATTCCCACTCAATTTGTAGGAAGCAAAGACCCAAAGACTCGTCCTCCAACTGTTTACCCTTAATCTACTCTATCCATGTCGGTTTAACTTGGAGTTCGGCCAACAGACTATCATCATCAAATAAAATGAGACAAGCAAACATCGTCCTCAGATCAGTCACAGCCCTATAGCTCAGTGCGTCGGCCACCACATTAGCCTTACCAGAGTGGTATTCAGTCGTAAAGTCGTAATCCTTAAGTAGCTCAATCCATCTATGCTGCCTAAGATTTAGCTCCTTTTGAGTGATGAGATACTTGAGGCTCTTGTGATCCGTGTAGATGATACACATTTCACCATATAGGTAATGCCTCCAGATTTTTAATGCAAACACCACTGCGGCCAACTCTAGGTCATGCGCCAGATAATTCGCCTTATGAGTCTTAAGCTGACGAGACGCATACGCTATTACCTTACCCTCTTACATCAACACACATCCCAAACCGACATGTGATGCATCGCTGTAGACGGTAAACTCTTTTTCAGACTCTGGCTGTATCAAAACAGGGGCCTCAGTCAATACAGTTTTGAGCTTCTCAAAGCTCTCTTGCTGCCAATCAATCCAGTTAAACGGCACACCCTTACGTAGCAGCTTAGTCAAGGGTGCTACAATCAGTGAAAAACCCTTTACAAATCATCAATAATACCCTGCCAGTCCTAGAAAACTGCAAATCTCAGATACAGTCTTAGGTTGTTTCCAATCCAACACCGCCTCAATCTTTCGAGGATCGACCCTAATCCCCTCAACAGAAACCACATGGCCCAAAAATGTTACTTCATGTAACCAAAACTCACATTTACTGAACTTGGTGTAAAATTGTTTCTCTCGCAAAATCTGCAGAACCACTCTGAGGTGTTCATCGTGTTCATCTTCATTCTTTGAGTACACCAGTATGTCGTCAATAAAAACCACCAAAAACCGATCTAGATAGGGCTGAAACACTCGGTTCATCAGATCCATGAAAGCTGCTGGTGCATTCGTCAGTCCAAATGGCATCACTAGGAACTCATAATGATCGTATCGAATCCTAAATGTTGTCTTGTATACATCAGTCTCCTTAACCCTCAACTGATGATATCCTGATCGGAGGTCAATCTTGGAAAAAATCGAAGCCCCTTGAAACTGATCAAACAAATCATCTATCCTTGGTAAGGGATACTTATTATTGATTGTCAACTAGTTCAATTGTCGATAGTCAATACATATACGCATGGATCCATCCTTCTTTTTCACGAACAGAACTGGTGCTCTCTACGGAGACACACTAGGGCGAATGAACCCACGATCCAGTAGCTCTTAGATCTGAGCCTTAAACTCCACAAGCTCTTTCAGTGCCATTCTATAGGGTGTGATGGACACCGGAGCTGTATCAGGAAGGAGCTCAATTTCGAACTCTACTTCACAATTCAGAAGTAACCTAGGTAGTTATTTAGGAAAAACGTCTGAAAATTCATTAACTGTCCTGATATCCTTAATCGAAGAATCCTCAGAATCTAAAACACTAATGTAGGCCAGATACGCCTCACATCCCTTACGAACCAACTTTTTCGCCCTCAAAGTAGAAATCACATTCGAAAAGTAGTTCCGACGTTCCCAATTACGACTACCTCGCTATCCACTTCAATTCTCAGTACAACCTGTTTTGTGGCACAATCTAAGTTCACTCGGTGTTTAACCAACCAGTCTATTCCCAATATCATATCAAACTCTCCAAAAGGCAGCTCCATCAGATCAACCAGAAAAATAGACCCTTGAACCTCTAAAGGAACGTCTCTAAACAACTCATTTACCTTTACTGATTGTCTCAACGGACTCAGTACAGTCACCTCACCCGCAGTGCTCTCAACCAAGATACCCAAGTTCTTGGACACAGTACAAGCTATATAGGAGTGAGTGGATCCTATATCTATCAGTGTAGTATAAGGCACATTATAAATAAAGAACGTACCCTGTAATAACGTTTGGAGCATCTCCATCTTTTTAGCGATGTGTAGCATAAACTAGAGTCGACTATCTCGCCTCAGTATAACCAGCACCTCTTCCCAGTGCTCTCTGATCACAGTCCAACCCATTACCACCTCTGGACTGCTCACGGCCTCTCGGTAGTTGCTGAACTACTCTCGGTGGTGGTACAGTACCAATACCTAGAGCTTGCATCTGACCGGACCTCCGCGAACACTCTCTAATATAATACTCTAATGAACCGCACCTCAAACAAGCCCTAGTTCTTTTCCAACACTCGCCCTAATGGCGTCTACCACAGTCAGTACAGGGCAGCTATCCAGTAGCAGCAATAGGAGCCCTAACTCTAATCGGCCCATTAACGTTGGCCTTTTTCTTAGGCCTTTGAACGAAACTCGAGGGCTCCGAATCCCTCTTACTCCTACCTCTCTCTCTGTCACGGTTCTAGAGCTCAGTGTGCATCACTTCCTCTGTAATCTTCACCTTATCAACCAGTGCAGCAAAGTCTCGCTCCCTCTGTGGAGCTATCAGAACCCTCAGATTATCCCCGAGGCCGTTGTCGAAGTGAACACATCACTCGTACTCAGTCGCCACCATACCACATGCATAACGGCTCAATTTCAGAAATTTGGCCTCATACTCAACAACTAATCTATCTCCCTGAATCAGATTCAAAAACTCCCTCCTATGGGCATCCACATAACTGGCCCCCACATACTTTCCCTAAAAAGTAGTCTTAAAGAACATCCAGGAAAGTCGATCGGGCTGAGTGTCCTCCTTAACAGTGAGCCACCACTGATACGCCTCATCACGTAGCAGTGATATAGAGTGCAGTCCATAATCCTCTCTGTGGCTTCAGTACTCAGCCACATTAGGGGCAACTCAACCAATACCCCTGAAAAGCTCAGCTCCGTTAGACCGGAGTCGCTCTGTAATCGACCCACGGCCTCCAGCTCTAGTATTGGGCCCAGCGACCCTCTCTAAAATCTTCAACATGGCATGGGATAGTGCGTCATCCCTGACCGTTCAATCATGAGACCCAGTGTCAGTCACAGGTGAAGCTAATGTCTCATTAGTATCCAAATTAGGTAGACTGCTAGATGACGAAGACCCAGTTCGAGCACCTCTACGGCCTCTACCACGGCCTCTTGTACCCCGTCCACGAATACCTCTGGTGCTCATTGTCTAATTGCATTTTATCTGGTAAACAATTTTATGCATCAGTTTATAGTTCTAGTGTTTATTAACAGATATTTTATGAAAACAACATCAGAAGTGTAAAGTTTGTTTCGGACATCACAGTGTCAATCAATGTCTATCAGTTTTAATACAATCTCAGTATACATTATTTTAAGTGTTCTCTGTATAGTCTATCTATAGTAGTCTTAGTATATTCTACCTATAGTAATTTCAGGATATACTATCAAAGACAGTTTCAGTTTCAGTTTAAACAATTCACAGTTTCAGAAAACTTATAGGATCGGCACCGGAGACTCGGTGTACCACACTTTCAGTAAAAACATTTAGAAATCAGTTTTCAGAAATCACGTCTTAAAAACCCACATCTACAGTCGAGTTTTGCAAACTGGCTCTGATACCACTAAATGTAACACCCCCAAACCCGACCTAGATGTTATAGCTAAATCTGGCGATGTCACATGGTAGTGTTTTCCAAAAAAGTAAGTTGTCGTCAAAAACCTCCTACCTATATAACCTCTTGACAGTATCTTATGTTAATTCCAAGACATGTCATTTATTTTCAAAACGTAATTAATTCTCAAAATGTCACTTATTATGGAAGCTTTTTAAAACAGTTGTATATTTGAGTGAATTTTGTTAAAACATTTGGTTCTTTATGAAAACTTGATTATCCCTACAACTAGTAGAAATAAATCAAAACAATAAAATCCCAAATTAAAAATATAAATCCAAAGAGGCCATTATTACAGTAAAATACCCCCAAAATAAATTTCAAATTATAATTAAGTACTAAGTTAAATTAAATAGGTCGTGTAGCCACCGTTGAGTCCTCCGTCGCACCGATCCACTTATGTCTGGGGATTACCTGTACAGTCAAATCAGAAGGGTGAGTTTACGAAAACTCAGTGTGTAATCCCATATAAAGCAAACTGACAGAAAACAATCATAGCTTGGCCTATGCCCTTTTCAGTATCAGTGACAATATCAGTTTGGGCTTTAGCCCATCTCAGTACAGAAGCAATCATGTGTTTGGGCCTTGGCCCATTACAGTAACAATAATCAATCAATAAAGATTTATCTGATATCTGTCTTACCCAGCCAGCCTCTACACTCTATCTCCATCCAACACTACACTCCATGTGGGGATATAATCAACCCACCCATCCCTACACTCTAAAAAATACCGAATGCGGCAGTAGAAAGTAGTTTGCAGCTGAGCTACCAGAAAATTAGGCTCAAGGCCTTTCAGTACACTTCCTCCGATCAAAATAAACCCCCAACCCAATGCAATGCAGTATACAAATATGACATACTATAACATAATATCATTTATGTAATCAGGGCATACAATATCAAATCAGTGGATCATCATCATGCTTATTCTTATCAGTCATATAGTCATTTCAGTCAATTAGGGGTCTAGGTAAGCTTACCAACCCTACAGTAAGTCCAAGTCAACTCGGGCGACCCGTGCAACCTTAGCAGTCAAATAGTGAAAATGGGCCCATAGGCCCATGCTGCATGCCTATGTGGTCCCACATACTTGTGTGGCCTACACGGCCTAAAATGGCCTTGGCCGTGTGGATCACACGACTTGGCCCAATATTCCTACACGCCTGTATGGCCCACACGGCCCAATTCGACTTGGCTCATGAATCGCACATGGCCAGCCTCGTGGATCACACGCTCGTGTTCAGTCACATGGCTCACCACACAGGCGACCGCATGCCCGTTTGGTGTCGACCTTCACCTATTCCGGCTCTTGTTGAATTCCAATTCCAAGGTTGTGTTTACACACCTGGTTTCTATTTGCTGAGAAAACTGCCCCAAGTCTTGGAAACCTACACTTGACCGAACAATCACCAATTATTCACTTCAGTCGAATACACACAAGTTGACCAAGCGTTAAACTCACAACAACATTACCTTCGATCGAGTAAAGAGGGAGGTTTCACCCACTTAAGATGTCAATCAGAGACCTCTAGCCCTTTGGTCAACTCCTAATCAACTAACAGAAAATCCCCTTAAACCACTTAACCAAACAAAAGTTAATCAAGAAGTAGAAACATAACTTACTGTACCACGAGAACATACGCTTACTCATGGAACGAATGAACACAAATAAGTAAATAGGAAAAGAAAATTGGTGAGAGGGGAAAGAACTTTCGATAGAAATTTTGGCAACAATTCAGCAGTAAAGAGAATAAATTCAAAACGTCAAAAGATTAGGAGCAATCGATATTTAGGAAACGAAACTATTATCATTCAGCTTGGGAAGAAAAAAGAAGAATAAAAGATGAAAACAGAGAAAAACCAAAAGCAGAAATGGCAAAACTAATAGAAAATTGGGGAATGAGAGAGGGTAGCCGAAATTACCACTACTAGTTTCGTATCTATCCAAGCTCCTCCATCCAAATCTCCACAAAACACTCCCCTCAGTCTCTAAATCCCTTAACAACTGAAATTCTCTCAACATCCTCCTAAAAATCGGCTACAACATCCCTAGACGCCTCAAATACTCATAATTTTACCACATTTCAAACTCCTTCACGGCACATGTACAAAAAATCATCCCCTTTACATGTACAGAGATTCGAACTCAATACCCCTAGCACTCCAACACACCACTTAACCACCAGACCAGCAAGCCCATTCTGACATTTTTTCCAATATTTATTTTTAAGCCTACCGGCTAGAGGTAGGGGTTTATTCAATTAAAAACAAAAATTTGCCCAGGGAAGGCTTGAACTTGGAACCTCTCAAACACTCACAGAACACATAACCACTAAATCTGACAGATATTTGTGCCACAAACATACAAAAAAATATGTAAGAGATTTTGGGGCTTTATAACCACGACAGTTAGCATAGCATTTATCCTTTCCATTATATGATGTCATATTCGCTTCAGGGAATGGAATAGAACCAGTTGGACCTGACTCGTGATTTTTCATTAACATTTTATTATTTTGCTCAACCATAAGAAGACAAGATATTAACTCATAATATTTCTTAAGACCTTTTTTACGGTATTGTGTCTGCGAGACACATTATTTGCGTGAAATGTAGAGTATTTTTTTCTAACATATCCTCATCAATTATGTCCTCTCCATATAATTTCAATTGGGAAGTGATTCTAAACATAGCTGAGTTATATTCACACACAGGTTTAAAATCTTGTAATATCAAATGCAGCCAACCATAGCGAACTTTAGGAAGTATTACGATTTTCTGATGGTCATATCTTTCTTTTAGATTATTCCAAAGGACGAGTGGATCTTTAATAGTCAAATATTCAGTCTTTAGTCCCTTATGGAGGTGATTACAAACAAATATCATAACTTTGGTCTTATCTTGACTAGATGATTCATTTCCTTCATTAATAGTTTCACCAAGGCCTTTTGCATCTAAGTGTATTTCAACATCTAACATCTAGGATAAAGAATTCTTTCTTGTAATATCAAGAGCCACAAATTCAAGTTTTGCAAGGTTCGACATTGATGATGCAACTACAATGTAAATTTAATATAAATATAATTAGTTCCTTAACAAACTTTCAAGCAAACATACGTAATCAAAACTTTCAAAGCATAACATAATAGAAGAGCACTCAGATAATTACAACAGTTTAGTCACAAAAAAAATTACAAGTAATTTGGCTATGTTAGAAGTTTTAACAAATTACGGGATTAGTGGAACCTTTAAAAACTGAAACAAATTATAAACATAAGTAATTTAATCATGATGAACATCATGATAAAATTTATTACATATCTTGATCCAAATTAATAAAAATTGCAAGACTCTTGGATTAATTTAAGCGCTCGCAACACACCCATACATGATTTAATTTTAAGAAATTATTTTTATAATATATTAATAGTATTTTAATTTTAAGATATATATTATTTTTAAAAATATATGTTATTTTACTCATTTCATTTAAATAATTTGAATGTTATTTTGGTCGGTATGGTTTGCAAGGAATGCAACTTGATTTGACAAAAAGAAATGAAACGTAGATGAACTTTTATTCCAAGTTAAGTTGAGATGACTATTTTGGATCAAGGTGACAAAGGATGATGTTGTTATCTTAGAATTGGCATGGTGGGTTTCTTTGTTTCTTTGCTCTTGATAGGTGATAGTTTGGTATATGCAAACAAGGGTTCTCTATTCTCATTTTAGCTTACTTTCTAGTAAAATCGAGTTATTTTGGAGTTTAAATGTTTTATAGGTAGCATATATGAGTAGTTGTGTTCTTGTGTTCATTTTAGTGTTTTAATGTAGTTTTAGCTTTTTAGGTGATATATGATGCTTAAGTTGTGTGTGGTTGAATGTGTAGGTGAGCTAGAGGCTAAGATGCACAATGCTTGGAAGCTTAGGCAAAACAAAGAGTCATGTCACAACATGAGGGAGCTCAACGTCACGACGTGAGGATTTGTCCAAGGATGTCTTGAGGTGACTAGCTATGAGGTCGTGTTGTGAAAGGATCTAAGTTCACGACCTAGCTGATTGTGTGAACATAAGGGAGTTGAGCAACCAAGGCAATGTTGCAACATCATAAAGTGAGGGCTCAACATAGAATGAATGAAGCTTGGAAGAGTGGCAGACAATGAACGACGCCACGACATAATATTGCATGATCTCATGTCGCAGGGTCGTTAAGTCGCGACGTGGGAACCTAAAGGTTGTGATGTCAGCATCCTAAACCAAGCCTAAGATAAATTTCCTTCTTCAAATAATGATGCCATGAAAGTGGAGGTCACGATGTCACACTATAGATTTGTTTTAGTTGATGATTACTTAGAGGCATTTTAAGGGAATTATTATTTCCAGCCTTTAGAAATTTGATTTTTAGTGAGGGTAAAAGAGACTTTTAGCTTATTAATATATAAACACACTTTATATCATAAATTGGAGAGGATAGAGTTAGAAGATTGAAGAGAGAGCTAAGTAGAGATTGAGTTAGAGAGAATTTCAAATTTTCTTTTGAACACTTTATACTTTTGGTATAGATTGTTCTCTTTCTTTAGCTGAAGATGACGTAGCATGGACATCTATGCGTTCATTATTTTTGGATTTGAACTTTAATATATGGTTGACCATTCCTAACTTGTGTTTCATTTGCTTAGGGATCGCGCCCTGACGTGTGTGCGTCAGGGCTTACAGAATTGCAATTGAATATGGAATTAGAGTGCGGTATCTGGAAGCGAATAGATCAAATTGTAATATAGATTTTTGTTTACAACGAAACATGTGAGTACTTCGAGGATCATAACTAGAAAGGAATAACACACTACCTATGTCTAGATAGATACTAATCTACTAACCATATTACAACCAAAACCAAATGGATAAATTGTAGAAAAGAACTTAAGTGCAGAAAATACTAACTACCAAATTCACAATCAAATTAAGCAGACAAAAGGGTGATTAACTTCTATGTTCATGATTAACTAAGATTTACGGGGTTTTACTAATTAGTTAACAGTTAACCTAATTAATACCTTTTAGCCTATAATTAGGTCAATTGATTGGCTTAACCCACTTATCTATCTAAGTTACTTTCTAGATTGTCAATTCTAGGGTTTAATCTCATTCAACCTAATCTAATTAATCAATTTTGAAACCCTAAAACCAATCTAATCACTACCACTTCCGTCAACTAACCTTTCTAGGGTTTTAGTTATCGATAATTCTAGATGAAACACCCCTTACCTGATCCAGTCGTCGAGCCCAAGCTACAGGATGCTACAACAATTAACAAAACAGTTCACATGCATTTCTGACTTTAATATTCAATGAATCAACAAAATAATTCATAATTCAAGTTTAACATGCTTTACAACAAAATACATGTAATTAAAACCTAAAATAAATTAATCATTTCTGATAAAGGATGAACAAAAAAGTGAATTGTAAAGCTTTTCAAAATTACGGGTTTGACTTAAGGCTCTAAACTTTGGAAAGAAATTTGGATTTTGACACAACCTGAAACGAAATTAAATCCAAGTCAGATAAAACAATTAAAACAAATAACTAAAATAAAATAATAAATCAAAGATTAAGGAAGTGAATAAAGAAGATAAATGGAAAGATAGAACATGGCGTGTAGAAGTCCTACGAAGTCTTGGAAACACGAAGAATCCACAACCCTCTTCAAGCGGCTCTAATTTCCCCACCACGATAAAAACCATGGCAAGAAAAAGTTTAAAGATGATCCCCACAATCTAAAAATATTATTAAAACTCTTCTAAAAGAAACTCGAGAGAAATGCTTGAAAAGAAAAACCCAAAGAGAATTTATTAACTCAAAAGAGAAATAAAATAATAATGAATTATCTGTATTACGTACAATGCAAAGGCCTATATATAGGCTAGCTAAATAAATCTAAATAAAACTCCTAAGTATACTAGAACTCTAATTTTAATCTAAACAATAAGTAGTTTTCAACTAAACTTTCTTGTTAACATAAATTTCTAAATAACTTAAAATACTTAATAATTATAAAAAATTCAAAATAAAATAATAAGAGGCTGATAAATAAAATATTGGGCTCATATATAATAAAAATTAAGCCTAAAACTCAAAACCAATATGAAACATCTAGGCTTCCGAGATCAATTGGGGTTCTTGAAGTGAAATGCCTAGGCTTGTTAGCATTTTCCACATGGGCTTGTCATCATAGATTGAGATTTTAGACCCACGAACATAATTAGTCTCTTCTAATTCATCATTACTCCAGAATTCATCGTCTTGAAACTTCAACTCTTCTTCTCGAATTTTTTTTTGATAAAGTCTTGAACCACTAAGTTGAGTTTTGACTTTATCTATTTGGATTTTGATCTTGTAATTGGGCCTTGAGGGAAACTAAGCTCATCTCTATTATGGCCTTTGAATTGGGCTGAGTTGCTCGTATCAATTTCATAATCCATACAAAACAAGATTACAAACTAATCTGAGTCTCAATTGAGCTTACGAAAGCTCTAAAACAAATTTAGGATTAAATGAGGACAAAATTAAAACTCTTGAAACAAAGAAGGGAAAAAATAAAAATAGAGGTCACACGGCTGTGTGTCTAGGTCGTGTAACTAACTGTGGTCGTGTGGATAAAAAATTACAAAACCTATAGTACCCACATAGGCGTATGGCTAGCCCGTGTGGAGCAAAAATGTGTCTTTTAATTATCTAACATATACTATATCAAAACAATGCTTCAAATAATACACAAATGGCCAAATACTTTGTACAAAATCAACTAACATTTATACCAACACATAAAATCAACCAACTAAAATTTAGGATCACGAACATAATTAATCCTTGTACAAAATCAACTAACATTTATACCAACACATAAAATCAACCAACTAACATTTAGGCCCACGAACATAATTAGTCTCTTTTAATTCATCATTACTCCAGAATTCATCGTCTTGAAACTTCAACTCTTCTTCTTGAATTTTTTTCTTGATAAAGTCTTGAACCACTAAGTTGAGTTTTGACTTTATATATTTGGATTTGGATCTCGTAATTGGACCTTGAAGAAAACTAAGCTCATCTTTGTTATGGCCTTTGAATTGGGCTGAGTTGCTCGTATCATTCCCCCTTTGACAAAAGGATTCGTCCTCGAATCTGCAATATCAAAAGGAGAAAGGTCGGCGACATTAAAAGTGGTACTAACATTATACTCACCGGGAAGGTCAATTTGATATGCATTATCATTAATATGCTTGAGTACTTGAAAAGGTCCATCACCATGTGGGTCCAATTTTGTTTTGCGTTTAGTTATAAATCGCTCTTTTCTCATGTGGACCCAAACCCAGTCATCGGGCTCGAAGATAATTTGCTTGTCCCATTGTTAGCTTTGTTGGCAGTTGCTTCATTTATTTTGGCGATTCGTTGTCTTGCTTTCGCATGCATGGATTTCACCAATTCAGCTTTCTTCTCACCATCTAAACTAGAAATGCTTTCTATAGGCAATGGTACAAGATCAAGTACAGTTAGTGGATTAAAACCATAAACAAGTTCAAATGGGGAATAGGCAGTTACAGAGTGAATAGATCGGTTATATAAAAAATCAACAAATGGCAAACACTATTCCCAATTTTTAAGGTTCTTACCCACAACATTTCGTAGTAAAGCACCTAAGACTCGATTGACTACCTCAGTTTGGGGGTGACATGTAGTAGAATATAATAATTTAGTACTAAGCTTACCCAAAAATACGTTCCAAAAATTGCTTAGGAACTTTACGTCTCTGTCCGATACAATGGTACGAGGTATCTCATGTAGGAGCACCACCTTTCAAAAGAATAAGTCAACCACATGTGTAGCGTCATCCATTTGGTGACAAGGAATGAAGTGAGCCATCTTTGAAAACCTATCAACAACAACAAAGATACTATCTCGACCCTTTTTGGTTCGTGGTAAACCAAGAATGAAATCCATGGATAAGTCTACCCATGGCGAAGAAGGAATCGGTAAAGTAGTATAAAGTCTATGAGGCATTACCTTAGATTTTGCTTATTTACAAGTAATACAATTAGAACATACCTTTTCAACGTGCTCTTTTATATGCGGCCAATAAAAATGTTCATGTAGAATATCTAGTGTCTTGGTGACACCGAAGTGTCCCATTAAGCCTCCACTATGTGTCTTACGAATTAATAACTCTCTCATAGAACATTGTGGAAAACATAACCTGTTTCAGCGAAAAAGAAACCCATCTACAAGATAAAACTTGTTAAAGGCACCATTCCCACAACTAGAAAAAGCATTTGAAACATCAATATTATTTAAGTATAAATCTTTTATATGTTCAAACCCTAAGACTTTAGCATTTAATGTAGTTATCAAATAATATCTACGAGATATAAGGCATCGACAACTACATTTTCTCTACCTATTTTATACTTAACTGTATATGGAAATGTCTCTATAAATTCTACCCATCGAGCGTGTCTCTTACTTAACTTACCTTATCCCTTTAAACATTTTAGGGATCCATGATCTGTATGGATAACAAACTCATTTGGCAGCAAGTAATGTTGCCAAACTTGTAAAGCTCGAACTAATGCTAACAACTCCTTATCGTAAGTTTAGTAGTTTAATTGTACCCCTGTTAGTTTTCACTAAAATATGCGATTGGTCTTTTTTTCTTGCATCAACATGGCGCCAATTCAAATACCTGAAGCATCACATTCAAGTTCGAAAGTATTAGAAAAATCAGGTAATTTAAGAACCAGAGTAGAGCATAACTTATCCTTTAAAGTTTGAAAAGCCTTTTCTTGAGCTTCTCCCTACTTAAAACCCACAAATTTTTTAATAATCTCAGTTAATGGAGTGGCAATAGTGGAGAAATCCTTCACAAAACGTCTATAAAAACTTGTTAAACCATGGAAAAGTCTCACCTCGGTAATTGATTTAAGAGTAGGCCCCTCTCTAATTGCCTTTACTTTGTCCTCATCAACATGAATACCTTGAGCACTTACTATAAAACCTAAAAAGATTAGTTTATCACAATAAAAACTGCATTTATCAAGGTTGGCAAATAATTTTTCAGTTCGCAGAATGTCCAAAATATATTTAACATGAAAAACATGGTCATCTAAAGAAGTTGAGTAAATTAGAATATCATCAAAATATACTACCACAAATTTACCCAAATAAGGTCTCAAAACATGGTTCAACAAGCGCATGAAAGTACTAGGTGCATTAGTCAAACCGAAAGGCATGACTAACCATTCATATAAATCAAACTTAGTTTTAAAGGTTGTTTTCCATTCATCCCCTTCTTTCATTTGAATTTGATGGTAGCCACTTTTTAAATCAATTTTTGTAAAGATACGAGTACCATAAAGTTCATCAAACATATCATCAAGCTTTGGAATAAGATGTCTATACTTAATAGTAATTTGGTTAATTGGTCGACAATAGAAGTACATTTTATACGTACCATCTTTCTTTGACACCAAAATTACCGACACTGCACAAGGACTTAAACTTTCACGAATGTGACCTTTCGCCAAAAGTTCATCTACTTGCTTTTCTAACTTCTTCGTCTCCTCGGGATTGCTTCGATAAGCTGGCTGATTTGGAATTGTTGACCTAGGTACTAAGTCAATTTGATGCTCAATACCCCCCAAAGGTGGCAATCATTTAGGTGCTTCTTCAAAAATGTCTTCATATTCTTGTAAAAGAGACACAAAAACACTAGACAGAGAGTTATGAAGGTTGGTCAAAGATAAACAATTTTGCCTCAATCTGATAATGATGTAAGGCTGTTTAGTGAGTAAGGCTTGTCGCACATCTTTTCCACTCGCATAAAAATTATGAACCACTATTTTTTTCTCACAAGAGGATGCACTCACCATTGGGTCATCATTAATTTGGCTATTTTCACTAGAGACCTCTTTTCTCTCAGACTTTTTTGAATTTTGTGTCTTACTTCCCATAACCCCCTTACAAAACTTCATCATGTTGATTTAATCATTGTGAATATCTTTCAGATTCATATGGGTGAAAGTGAACTTCTTTCCATGAAAAATAAAAGAATATCAATTTAATTTACCATGGTGAATAACATCACGATCGTACTGCCATGGTCCACCAAGTAACAAGTGGGTGGCATGCATAGGAATGACATCACACCAAAAATCATCAATGTAAGTCCCAAGTTTAAAAGTGATCAAGCACTGTTTTACCACACGGACCTCCAAACCTTCGTTAAGCCATTAAAGATGGTATGGTGTAGGGTGTAGGGTGTTTGCTACATGGAAAAGTAAGAGAATCCACAAGGTAGCTGCTCACAACGTTAGCACAACTTCCACTATCAGTGATAAATGAGCAAAGTTTACCTTTAATCAAAAACCTTGAATGGAATATATTACTCCGTTGAAGATCATGATTATTCTTCAGTTGGATGTTGACGGTGCACCTCACAACAAGACAACGGGGTTGAGTTAGTGGTTCCACCAACTCTTCTTCACCATAAAATTTATCACCATCATTGACATCATCAATTAATTCAGGCATATCTGGATCTATTTTTATCAGAATCAGAAGTATGATCACCATCTTCTTTGATCAACAAAATTCTTGTGTTGGCACAATCACGGAAATAGTGCTCACTCCCTTTGCACTTAAAACATTCAATTTCATGAGCTCGTTGTTGTTTTGGTGAAGTAGTAGAAGTGGGCTACTTAGAAGATGAAGATGAAGGTTTTGTAGGAGCCCCACTTTTCCACTTAAAAGGTTTAGTCTCATCATGTTTTGGCAGCAACTTATTAGTAGCAGAAGGAAATTTTGAATTCTTGAAAGTAGAATTAGAACTCGTACCTCTATAATATTGTGAAGTACTAAATAGACGAGATTGATTTTGTTGAAACTGTCGCTCAATCTCAATTGCCTTGCGTACCATATCTTCAAGATCAATGTAGGTTTGAAGATCAAGAACATTGGCTATCAAAAACGTTCAAACCATCTACAAATCGTACCATGGTAGTCTCCTTATCTTCTTGGACATTTGCTCTATGCATAAGCATCTCCATCTCCTTAAAGTACTCATCAACAGATCGATTACCTTGAACAAGGCGTTAAGTCTCCGTTTAATATCCCTATAATAGTAAGGTGGGATAAAACATTTTCGCATGATTTGTGTCAAGTGTTCCCATGAATCAACATCTCCTTCAAGATTCTTTTGGCGGTTCAACACAAGTGGAGTCCACCAACTCAATGCATAATCCGAAAATGCCAATATAGATAATGGAACTTTCTCCTCCTCCGGACACTTATAACAACAAAAAATGATCTCCATTTTATCCTCCCAATCACAATATGCATCTGGATTATACTTTCCTTGGAATGATGGAATGATGAACTTTGGTTTAGCGACAGAAGGATGGCCACGATTAGAAATAACCAAAGTTTTATCAATGTGACGATATTCGTGTCTACCAGTATTAGAATGAATACAAAGTTTTTCACTATCCCTATCATCATTACTATCACGAGCATGAGATCGTCAATTCGAAGAAGTCTCCAAATGAGCAACAGCTTGAGCTAACAGTTTTATATGATTGGAAAGTTTATTAATGTTCTCTTGTAGTTCTGTTCGACACGTATTCAAATTGGCCTCAAATGTATCACGTACCTCGTTCAATTGTTGACGTTGAAATTTTACCATCCCTATAATATTCTCGAATGTAACATCTTGTTCTTTGTCATTAGATGGTATTTCATCATGGTTTTTATGGGCACGAGTGTCACGAGTCATAGTGGAAGCTTGAAAAGCACAACACTTCAAAAGAAAAAATTAAGCAAACCTAACCTATATACACTCAAAAAAAATTCTCAATGAGGTAAGAAATAATCTTGTGAGTCTTTTAAAAAGATTCTATATCAATCAATCAGAATGTATTAGAATCAAATGATCAAAGCAAACTTAATAGCACTATGAGTCCAAAATTGGCTTAGACATTAAAGAATTCTGTTGCACAAAGGAATATGCAACGTGCTTTAACCTACTAACACAAAAAACAAGAAAGTGTTAGAATGCGTAAGGAACAAATAAAAAGTAAAAACAAATGAAAACTTAAAGCTAAGAGTCAATGAAAATTGCTGAAACACGAAAACTCGAAAAATTGCGAAGCAACTTGACAAATTTCATTCAAGGTGTTCCTGATTTCCAAAAATCACGAAATTTAAACTGGAGCCTCCTAAAATAATTTAGATTTGATCTGGAAACTTTCGGTACAAAATTCAACCGGCAAAATTTTTTTATTTTCTTTTTCGTATTTTATTTTTTGTACTTTTTTATCACTTTTTTGTGGGAAATATTTTTTATACTCTAAAATAGTTCCAAGAAATAGTATGTAAAATTTCATATTGTTTAAAAATCGTTTACCCACTGAAAATATTTTTTTCTGAAAACTGTAGGGGTAAAATTTGTTTTGAGGCTGTTTTCTAGAAGTCATTTTATAAAATAAAAAGAACACCTAAAATGCCCAAATCAGATACCAAATGATAAAGGATGAGAAGGAAGAACGCGAAAGCGGATCGTAAAGGTTGTCAAAATCGCGGATTTGACATAGGGCTCTAGACATTCGAAAAGAAACTTGGATTTTGACACAACCTTAAACGAAATTAAATCCAAGTCAGCTGAAACAATTAAAACAAATAACTAAAATAAAATAATAAATCAAATATTAACGAAGCAAACAAAGAAGATAAATGGAAAGATAGAACGTGGTGTGTAAAAGTCCTAAGAAGCCTTAGAAACACGAAGAATCTACAACCCCCTTCAAGTGACTCTATTTTGGCAAGAAAAAGTTTGAAGATGACCCCCACAATCTAAAAATATTGTTAAAACTCTTCTAAAAGAAACTCAAGAGAAATTCTTGAAAAGAAAAACCCAGAGAGAATTTATTAACTCAAAAGAGAAATAGAATAATAATGAATTGTCTTTATTATGTACAATGCAAAGGCCTATATCTAAATAAAACTCTTAAGTATAGTAGAGCTCTAATTTTAATCTAAACAAGAACTATCTTCCCCTAAAACTTCGGATAGAAAGATGAAATTTATCCCAATAGTCAAGATCTTATACCAATGTAAGGTTGGATTGCCTTCTCCTCGCTACTCTCTCTTTGAAAAAGTTATTTTACAATTCCAACTCGAACACGCACCCTCAGGCAAACCTCTAACCAGGCTGATGAAACCTAACCAGAATGTTAAATCAATTACGTCGGTCGTAAAATTTCTTGTTAACATAAAATTCCTAAATAACTTAAAATACTTAATAATTATAAAAAATTTAGAATAAAATAATAAAATAATAAGAGGCTGATAAATAAAATATTGGGCTCATATATAATAAAAATTAAGCCTAAAACTCAAACCCAATATGAAACGTCTAGGCTTTTGAGATCAATTGGGGTTCTTGAAGTGAAATGCCTAAGCTTGTTAGCATTTTCCACATGGACTTGTCATCATAGATTGAGAGTTTAGGCCCACGAACATAATTAGTCTCTTCTAATTCATCATTACTCTAAAATTCATCGTCTTGAAACTTCAACTCTTCTTCTCGAATTTTGTTCATGATAAATTCTTGAACCACTAAGTTGAGTTTTGACTTTATCTATTTGGATTTGGATCTCGTAATTGGGCCCTGAGGGAAACTAAGCTCATCTCTATTATGGCCTTTGAATTAGGCTGAGTTGCATGTATCAATTTCATAATTCATACAAAACTAGATTTACAAACTAATCCGAGTCTCAATTGAGCTTATGAAAGCACTAAAACAAATTCAGGATTGAATGAGGATAAAATTAAAACTTTTGAAACAAAGAAGGGCAAACATAAAAATAGAGGTCACACGACTATGTGTCTAAGTCGTGTAACTACCGGTAGTTGTGTGGATAAAAAATTACAAAACCTACAATACCCACATGGGCGTGTGGCTAGCCCGTGTGGAGCAAAAAAGTGTCTTTAATTATCTAACATATACTATATCAAACCAATGCTTCAAATAATACATAAATGGCCAAATACCCTGTACAAAATCAACTAAAATTTATACCAACACATAAAATCAACCAACTACAATACCATTCATCCACATCATATTAATTTCGTATTTTACCAAGATTAACAACTTATGCAGTCAACAACTAACTAAACTTGTAACAACCCGAAAATCAGTGAAGTCAGAAACGATGGTTTCGGAATGTTGTTTTTTGATAATAGAATCAGTGAATATTGTTTGCTAATATTTACGAGAGTATTACAATATTTTGTTGAAGTTTGGTTTAATAATTTTGGTTATTTGGAAAGTTAGATAAGGTACAAGTGTATCGACTCTAAAGTCGGTGATTTGGAAATTGAGGTATTGGGACCTCGTTTATGTAAACCGAACTCGTAAATATTCTTAATAAATACTTACGGAGTTATACTAGAAGCGAATTGAATTTTGGTTAGAAATTTTCGTTGAATTAATTTTTAATTAGGGTACAGGGACCAAATTGCTTAAGTGGTAAAAATGTGATTATTACTAAATTATAAACTAAAATATAACTAAAGGACTTGAAAGGGAAATATACTTTTTTTAGTTGTAGTGGAAAATCATTAATGTCCCGATATATATAATTTGTATATAAGTTATATATTATGTTAACACTAATATATGTTATATTAATTTATATTGAAATAAAATAACATAATGAATAAAATATAGATAGTGGGAATTAAAGAACAAAAACCCATTTCCTTATTCTATTTCATGCAAACAAAAATTAAGAGTAAAGAAGAGGAACATTCGGTCTTTGGTTCAAAGAGTTTCAAATTCAAAATTGGTTAATGCAATTTAGTCATTTTCTTGTAATTTTTACGTTTTTGGAATCCTAGTTATAACCCCCCAAAATAGGGCCTAGGAGTTTTAGAGGTATTTTAGAAATGTTAGTCTTAGAGTGTTCAGAATTTTGCGACATGGTTTATTGGTAATGTTCTTTTACTATGATTTTTAGAAAATTAAATCAATTTTTGAAAAAGCGTTTTAAAAATCTATAATTTTAGAAAAAGGACTAATTTATAAAAAGGTCTAAGGTTTGAGTCTTTATGAAGAAATTAAACTAAATTTTCAAATTCAACCTAATACTTCCCCCACCTATAAATATTTCACATTAGTTTCTTCCCTTCCCATTCTTGTTGTCGTCCCTTCGTTTTCCCTCACCCTTCCCATTCAATTTTTTATTCCAAACTCTAGTCTTTTGATTTCCATCATCCTTACAACATTAAACATCCATAATACTTCAAGAAAAACACCCAAAAACACCATAGATTCCTCCATTGTCAAGCTTGGTTTTTCAGGTTTTCAATCAAATGCTCAAGTTTTTTGTCAACTAATGTAACGTTTCATCTTTCTATTAGTTTTAAATGTTATTTAGTTTAAAAACCAAGTTTTTATCCATTAAATCGCATGTTTTGAATAAAAGCCGAAAAGTGGGTTGTTAATGGTGGATTCTGAGATTTTGCATAAAAACGTAGTTCAAAAGTCTTTTTCAACTTGTTTTAACATGATTAGAAGGTTTCTAAATTTACTTTGATGTTTCGTTAAAGAATTCTTGAGTTTTAATGAATATTTGGAAAATAGCCATAAAACATGTCGAAAAAGTCAATACTATGAATTGAGTATTTTATTGTAGTTTAAAGGTTGGAAATTAGTCGTACATGAATTATAAGATGAACGGAATTGGTTTTAGGTGAAAAGATTAAGTATAGATCGAGATATTCGAATTTAAAGTTTGCTATGTTATAAGTTTCGGTTACATAGGAACATAGCTTAGGCTTATGTTTTTGATTGCTTGTGGTGAGTTCTTAGCTGATTATTGAATGTGTTATTGTGTGAATTGTTGTGTTGAAGTTTCAGATTCGATAGGACCTTCTATGAGTAGAGATAAAGGCAATGAAAAGCTAGTTTGAGCTTTCAGCTTTTTGGTGAAAGCGTAATTGGCAAGTGTTTGGAATAATTGCTTGTGGACATGATTCAATGCGTTATTTGGGAATTTTGTTGTAGCCTAAACCCCTACTCTAAATTTCGAGTGTAAGCTTTCTCATAACTATGCTATCTTGTGAACAATGTGCCTATGTGTTTGTGAATATGTGAATTAAGATGAGATGAGATGTTATAACATTTGATATGTGGTTCTGTTAACCATTTTGAAAGTGCAACTATGTACATGATATGTATATGTTAAATGTTAGCGATAGTGTTTTGCTAAAGATGCAAATATGCAGTGATAGTGCACGAATAATCGGTAAGTGATGTGTTTGATTTCGAATATTTTAGCCTTGTGATCTTGAAACCGTTGGATATAGTTGGCATGCCATAGGATTTTAAGTACTCACCTATATGTACAGTGATTTTGGGCGTTGAGGCCTTGGGACATGTTGGAGGGATAAGGGAATGTGAGCTAAGCTCCATTCAACGGGACATGTGAGGGGAAGTAATGAGAGTGTTAGCTTTACACTTCACATTTGGGACATGTTTGACTCTATGAGTCTATGTTTGGTGTGTTGGAGATCCATGTATCCAATGAGTGATGATAGAGCTCACTTTTATGTTCCATAGCTTAAGTGTCAAATTATCTTAAAATGTATATATGTGTAATGTGATGTATGCCTAAATGAGTATATGACCATTATACAATTTATCTATAAAGAGTTTTGAATATTGTGATATATGCTTCAATGAATTATATGTGTAATAGGATATACGCTTAAAGGTGAATATGTTTACCACATAAAATAACTTGTAACAATGCACGAGTAAGTATAATATGACACTAGAGTTGGAACTGTTGTGGTTATGTTGTATGGTTGTTTCATTGATGCTTGATGAATTGTTTGCATTATGGTTATTCTAAGCATTCACTGAACTTGTTAAGCTCACTCACTCCTTTTAAACCCTTACAGATTAGTAGGGAGTTGGTGTGAGCGGTGTGATTTTCAAGAGGTGATCCAAGCAAGTCCATTTGTTATTTCGTAGGTGTTCTACATTTATTTACATTTAGGGAATAAGGCAATGTGGTAAACTTGTTACAGCCATGTTAACTTCTAGACATTTTGCTACTTTTTGTTTCGGTTTATAAGGATTACATGTTATTGTTATGCTTGGGTTTATGAACATGTGGATGGATTGCCGTTACTTGCTCAAACACTATTTTGTGGTATTGAACTTTTAATTAGGCTGTTGAATGATTATTTGTTGAAGTAATTGATGCATGATGTTTAAGAACTAAATTGGAAAGGATTAATTGCTTATGTATGCTGTATTTTTTAGGTCTGGAGCAAAAGTATTGATAATCAGGTTTAAAAATCAATACCTTTGTGTTTTGAAACGTGCAGAGAGTCAGAATAGAGATTTGGTATCAATACCTTTGCTCGAGTATCGATACTTGAGGTCAAAATATCGATATTTCATGACAGGTATCGATAATTTTTAAGACTTTGGGATTTTGTTTGAGAAACAGAATGCAAGTTTGGTATCATTTTTCCAATTGGTATCGATACCACCTAGGGAAAATATCGATACCCAAGTGTCTGTATCGATACCTACGGACAAGTTTTAAAAATTTTGTTAATGGACTTTACGAATGTTTAAGTATTATTATACGACTATTTGATGTATGGTTAGCACGTAACATTGATAACTAAAAAATATAATTTACTTAAAACCTATATGAATGGTAATATGAAATATGTTTCTTTTAGAATGGACTTTCACTCGTTGTATATGACATGAGACAATGGTGTGGCATCCCGTATTCGAGCTTGGCGACCAAACTGGGTACACCGGTACTACAAGCTAGCTGACCCATGTTGTAATTTTTGTTGTTGTTAAAATTTGAGTATGCTACCTTAGTTGAATGGTTGAATTTTAAGGTGTTATTTTGATAAATTTAAAGGTTTGATGTGCAATAGGACTAATTTGTAAAGTCAATTGATAATTTTGTACAATAAGAACTAAATTATGTAAAATTCAAAATTAGGGGTGTAATTGAGAAATAGGAAGTCGTATAGGGGCTCTAGAAAATTCGACATTAGATTTTGGGGACTAAATGTATAAATTTTTATAGTCTCGATTTTAGGGACTTAATTGAATAATATGCAAAATTTGTACAATTTAACAATTAAATTTGAATTGGGATGTGTAGTGTTAATTTATTATATTTGTTTTAATACATTTAACGTTGATCCAGAATCCTCGAGAAAGAAAGGAAAGGACAAGGTCATCGACAAATAGCTCGGAGTTTACGATTTGTGTTTCTATAACCCGAACAACTTCAATTGTTGCATTTATGAACTGTATTGTATGGGAAGATCATAAAGTAAGCTATAAATTATTTGAAAAAAAGTTGAATTGGTCCGATTCAAATTTATTATTTGTGATAAGGATTAAAGTGAATATCTTTCAAAATATCGTATAACAATATAAATATGAAATTTAATTTTTTAGAGATGTGATATATATAAATATAATTTCGTATATGCATATAATTATGATGGATGAAATAACGATATGGATTTGGGACATTGATTATAAATGAATTTGAATAAAGGATACTAGGAGTTAAGTCTAAAATGAGTATATAATATTGATGTGATAAAATTATTTTGATTGTTTTAGGAGAAATGTATGTGTGTTGTAATTATGTTAGATTGAATTATTATAAGTAAATGGAATTGTAATATTAAATGATGCATTATGACATGTAGCTTTCCAATATTAATTTGTATTAGATATTGTTGTTAAGTCATGCATTACTTAATTTATATTATAATTTAATATTGGATATAGAAATGCCACTGAGTTATACTCAGTGTACGTTATCATTTATTTTTGTGCGGGATAGGTATTATTCAGTTCGTACGTCGATTTAGCATCCAGCAAGAATCCCAAACTCAAACGTTGGTGAAATTCTTATTTTGATGTTGGCATGTACCTAGAGAGTCTTGGGTTTGCAGTGTTGGTTTTATAGTTGATGGCTAATTGAATCTTGATGTCCTTATAATTATGTAGATATGTAAGGTATTTTGGTAATGATCAAAGTGTTAACAGCTTGAAAGTTGTATTGCTTGGTAATTGCCTAATGTGGTCTCGATTGAGTTGGTTACATGCTTGGCTTGAGGATTGATGATTGCTTGAATTTGGTTGATACATTTTGTGCCTTGATTATATTAGTATGGAATGGGTAGCAGTCAAGTTATAACTATACTTTTACCTTAATAGTTTTGGTAGTTTTATGTATAGGTTGTAAGGTTATGAAGCAAGGCAAATATGGAATGGTTATATGCTTAGGTGATCAAGTTTGGCATGCTTAATCAAATCCTTTTTGGTTGATTTGATTTGTAAATTGAGGTGTCATTATGGGAATATTGGTTAGGCACTTAGGTTGATTGGAATTTATCATGTTTTGGCATAATTTGATGTGTTTTAAAAAGGGTATTGATATTTGCAAATGGTATGGCTTGGAGCCTAAGTTAGGATAGGTGAAATGGCTTGAATTTTAACTTTCTTAAGGTGTACACGGGCTAACACACGGTCTGTCATACGGTTGTGTGTACCACACGGTTATGTGGAGTGACTGTGTGGTCTATTATATTTTGGTGCAAGTTTGGCAAGGGCAGTAACGCGGTCGTGTAACCCAAGTTCACATGGGTACAGCCTATTACACAATTTGGCCACACGATCATGTTTAGAGCCACACAATCTGGGCTCTGTCACACGGCCGTGTGACCCCTATTTTCAGATTTTTCTCAAATTTTTGTTTTTGATTCAAATTGATCTCTGTTTAGTCCCAAATTGTTTTTAGGCTTCCGTATGCTCAATACTCACCTGAAATAGATCGATTAATGTATTTATACATGCTCGTGTGTGGTTATTTAATATTTATTTGTGATTTTGAATTGTAAATTATTTGTAATTCTGTGGTAATTGTTCGTAGCATTCTATTGCTCGGGTCCGGCGACCGGACCAGGTGAAAGGTGTTACAGAACTTGTCCAAAACAAGTACATTTCAAGCTGAAACTTCAATTTCAATATTCATCTAAGCATATAATCAATATGCCACATTTGGCACCATTGTAATCAATAAGCATAAGTAAACACAAGTTATATCATCACATTTAATCATTTCATAGCATAAATTGAATCATATGCATATCATTTACTAAACTTTTCCATCAAATTAGTCTCGGTTTAGGGACTAAATTGGAATTTAAGCAACATTGAGTAAAAATTGAAATATTCAATGTGAAATTGAATTCTGTTGTATTGATGTATTTTAATTGTTTTAATTCCATAGCTAACGTCGTATTGGAATCCTCGACTAAAAAAGGGAAGGATAAAATTAACATTGAATAGCTCGAAATCCATGGTTTGTGTTTCTATAATCCGAACTAAGTTGTAAATTATTGCATATGGTAAGCATTGGAGGTGAGAATTAATGTACTTTACAATTGAATTGAATTCATAGTTGATTGAATTAGATTGATTTGGCATATGTTATGAGTTTATTGAGTAATTGGAAATTGAAATGAATATACGTGTAAATGTGATAATGTGCAAATATGAGAATTGGATATTGGTTGTATTTGAAAAGTGAAACAAAACTCTATTAATTGTACCGGGCTGAGTCGGATATAAATGGCATACCATAGGATAGGAAGAGTTCAAAGATTAATTCGACTTCGAGTCAATGAGGCACTATGTGCCAATTTTCTTCGATTTAACCGATGAGACACTAGGTGTCAATTTATATAGTGTTGGGTGCAATTATTACTTTGGATTTATTCGAGAGGCACTGGGTGCCAAACTGGTGTGTTGGTTTGATCCGTGTATCCATCCGAGTCTGAGTCATGCTAGTAGGGGTAATTAAATAATAAAGTTCTATATCGATAGTGAAATGGCATGGCATGTGAAATAGAAATGAGATAATGAATTGAAACATGAAAAATGAGATATGTTGTGATTAAATGAAATACATGAGTTATGTACTCATGAATTGAATATGGAATGGATAATGTCATTGTTAAAACAAATGTGGATTGACATGTGAAAAGCTATTTGTATAGCAAGCGATGTGAATTGAGATATTTGTTAAACAAATCAAATATAATAGCATGTGAAAATTTAGTATAGTATGAAATGATATGGTAATATGCATGAATTTGAAATGATGGTATATGGTAATTGTAAGCTTAGACAATAGTATGTTCGTATAATTACAATTATGCGTTTTTGTATCATTATGTCTTTAATTGTTCGGATTATAGAAATATCATTGAGTTTTACTCAGCGTACAGTTTTGTTTTCCGTGCGCAGGTTAGGTACTTCTCTTTTGTTCGCCGACTCAACATTCAACAATGATCCCGACCTCAAATGTAATGATGTTTACCTTTTGTGATGGCATGTACCTAGGGTGTCTTAGTTAATAGTTATTTTGTGGATGGATTGTAAATAAGGTTATAAGAATAAGTTTGGTTTGAGCATATAAATATATGTTTGTATTTAAATAAGGTTATAAGAATAAGTTTAGTTTGAGCATATAAATATATGTTTGTATTTGAAGCCATAATTTGACATATTGTTGTGAACCAATGCTTGTTAGGTGTATGTGAACTTAAGCTTGACATTGAGGTAGTTATAAGCTAAGCTAAATTGAGTGATTTTGGCATGTTTTAGCCTTTGATTTGAATGATGCTTTTATGATATGTTTTGATGATATAACTTGTGGTACCAATGAGGGTACATTGGTTAGGCACCTAAAATGATTTTTTGGCATGTTTTGAGAATGTTTGATCGTGTTTTGAATAGGTTAAATGATTGGTTTTTGAGTTGCTTAATGCCCAAGCAAGTAGGATTGGTAAACTTGTTGTTTAACGTACATTTTAGGTCCACACGAGCGTGTGCTTGGCCGTATGAGACACACGGCTGGGCGACACTGCCGTGTAACCCAAGTTAGAGAGTTACACAGGCTGGGACACGACTATGTGTGCCTATTTTGAGAGTTACATAGCCTAAGACACAGGCATGTGTCTCAGTCGCATGAGTCACATGGCCGTGTGACCCCTGCAGTTGAATTTTTCTAACATTTTCCTCAATTTTTCAAATGTTCCCGATTTAGTCCCAAATCGTTTCTAAAATGATTCTAAGTCCTCGATGGCTTGAATAAGGGATGATATGCATGTTTAATGATGGACTTTGTTATGATTATTGAAATGTTTTGAAATGAATGATTTAGGTTATGTTTATTCGGTAATGCTTCAAAACCTTATCCAGGCAACGAATACGGGTTAGGGGTGTTACATTACTCGTCCGAGCTAAACCTATGTCATATGTATCTTCGAGTCTACAACAAATACTAGATATCAGAATCATCAGGCATCAACTCGTAACCTCGTATACAAGACTTTTACTAAGTTCATCGGGATTTAGTTTCAACACTTCCCATTGCGTACTATTTTATTACAATTAAGTCTAACTCCAATTTGAGTACAATTTCTTAACCAATCCAAATTTCCAATCAAGCATTAATATACATTACAAGACAATAGGGACTATTCTGTAATTTTCTCTTTTCGCGATTGTCTTCCATCTTGTTCAAATCTTGATTTATAATATAAATTTAGTTCAATTTAATCACTCAAATATCATATAACAACCTATTAAAATTTATGTAAGCTCAATTTTAGTTTTAGTTATTTCCTCTTTTTTACATTTTATTCAATTTAGTCCCTAAAAATCAAACTTGTCATAACTTCCAAATTTGAACCCCAAACTTTAAATCAACTTAAAATATATTCAATTACAGCCTCCTTATATAAAAAATTACGAAATTACATACCAATTTCAAGATATTAACAATTTAGTTCTTATGTTCAAAACTAACAATTTTCACTTTACTAACTAGTCTTTTTTTTTTCATTTCTAAGATCAAAATCTAACAACTTAACATCAAAAGCTTCAAATATTAACAATGGTAACATTTTCAAACCATAAAAGTTTTAAAAACGAACATATAGATTAGCTAAAATGAGTTACAACGATTCTAAAAACAAAAAATTTACGAGAAACGGGACCCCGAAACCTTACCATGCACTTGGCGAAATGTAAAACTCTCCTAAGCTTGCCTTCAATGGTGAAATTTGTAGAAGGGTGGAAGATGAACGAATGTTTTCTCTCTCCTTCCACCATACATATTTGTTTCTTTTAATTATAACATTTTTATGTTATTTTAATTATAAATTATAATAATATATCATATAAGAATCTGGTGGTCATTATAATATTGATTGTACTTTAGTTAATATCTAAAATTATCTAGGAAATAAAAGAAAGAAATTTCTTAGAAGGGGATGTGCAAAGGTTATACAAGTACTTTAAAGAATGTGAAACAATAGATCTTGATTTCATTTATGCCATTCAAGTTGATGACTGTGGTCACGTGAGAAATTGTTTTTGGGTGGATGTGAGATCAAGAATCACATACTACTTTGGAGATATCATCACTTTTGATGCTACATGTCTAACAAATCGATATGGTATGCCTTTTGTACCATTTTGTAACACCCCTAATCCGTCTCCGTCGCCATATTAGGGTTATAGAGCATTATCGATCAATCAGAAAATATTTATCATCATAACATTTAATAAATTAGTCTCAACCAAAATCATATCAAACATATTCATTTGGTCCCTAAATCAAGCCTTTGAGGCCTTAAAAATAGCTTAGAAGCAATTCGGGACTAATTTGAAACAAAATAGAAGTTTTAAGTAAAAGTTGCAAAAATATGAAAACAGGGGCCGTGTGACAATCTAACAAAGGGACACACGGCCGTGTCTCAACCTGTGTCTTCACCCGTGTAACTCATTGAGTAGGGTCACACGGCCGTGTCGCAGGCCGTGTGCCAGGCCGAGTAACTCTCTGACTTGTCACACACACCCATGTCGCAAGCTGTGTGCTAGGCCGTGTAACTCACTAACTTAAAACACTAGGATTTTACAAATGACACACGACCGTGTAGCCAGGCTGTCTGTGTCACACGGCCGTGTAACAGCTCGTGTGATCCATAAATTGACCCTAAATTCAAGTCATTTCAAGGCCAAATCATACCTAACTAACCATTCCATTTGGGCACACATTCAAGGGATTTAAATATCATTCAAACACTCCTAAACATACCATTTCAAACATCCTAATTCATCTAATCAATATGTCATTCAAAGGCACCACATTTATATCAAAACATCATTAACCCAAAATAAGTCAATATTGTCATATTCCAAGCATAAAAACCTAGTTCATTTATCTACCAAATGATGTCAAAAATGATCATTTCCAAGCCATCATAGACATACCAAAAGACCATGCATTTCAATTACCTAAATGTGGTCAAAATGACCTAACTTAACAAGCATTACAAGTCTATCAAACCAAACATAATCTTCAAAGCATATGCATACCAAAACATCCATTACACATTCAAGCAATACCATTACAAAAGGTCCTATACATGCCATATATAACCTTGGCCAAAATACACCAAAAACTACCGATATGGTTGTTGGATAGTGTGATAGGTCTCTGACGAGCTTCCAACCGATCGAGCTTTCGATTATCTATAAAACAAAGGAAAGTTTCTACGTTAGCAACTAGTACTTAGTAAGCTTGTATGAATTTAAACATAACTTACTATTTCATTAGCACAATTTATAGAATAAGCACAATATCGTAACTAAGACCATAAGCTTAGCATAATCCTATACAAGCACCGTAAAACTCATAAGTTAGGATGCTTAACCATGATACAAATGTATTCAATCATATATTAGGTAAGTTTCACATATACATCATTTAATTCATCAACTTTTTCATATGATCATAAACCGTTTCATTTGTATGCTTACCGTGCCATTTCCTTTACTTACCCGTTGAACAATCTAGAATTACATCGGATATTCGAGAATGCTCTCACACATAGTGTGCCTTTCCGTATAACCGTAACCTTTCCTTTTTAATAATGCTCACACGATCTGTGAAATGGGTCTATTCACACGAGTTGTGGGTCGGAATGTTAGCTACACGATGCTGCTCACACAAGTTGTGGAGAATTCACAACAAATATAGGACCTCAACCATTGGTAGGACATTCAAGACTAGTACCCGAAACATGAAATCCCTAATGACATGTCATTCGTATCCTAAAAATTCTTAATACTCAAATGAGATTCGTTATACGCCTATTATTCATACATCATTACATATGCAATTTCAAGCCCGTTGATATTAATAAAACATAGTAAATAATCAATTAGACTATCAATAATATGATCATAATTCATACGAACTTACCTTGATAACTAAGGTCGTAGAAGTAGTGTTGCAAACTAATCCGAAGCTTTAGCCTTTCCTCGATTTAAGTCCGATTGTGGCTTATCTTGATCTAAATAGATAATTTTATTCAATTAAGTACTTCAAGTATTCAATTTAATCCATAATTCATATTTATGTAAAATTACAAAATTACCCCTAACAATTTAACTTTTCACAATTTAATCCTTAAGCTCATAACTTGAATATAACTCATTTTAACCTAAATCCAATTTAACAAATGCTACAAGGGACCTTGAAACAACCCATAATTACCAAAAATCCAAAAGAAATTCATTGAACAGGAAAAAAAAAGTGTAATGTTTACAAGTAACATGGATATGCAAAACTACATGTCTTATTAACAAACGATTGAAATATGTATACATTTATTTTAAGTAGATATTTCAAATTTGAATAGTTTAATAGAATTAGATTCTTTTTTATGTCTAGGAGGATATAAACTTGTCATCAACAAGAATAGATCCTATGTCATTTATAAGGAGATAATATTTTTAAGGTAAATTAATTAAGCAATTATATATTGATTAAATAATATTTTAAAAGACTAATTTTTTATATATTATGTTAGACAAAACACGTTAGCGAACAAATAAATTAATTATAAATAAATACATATGAAATAAAATATAAATAAAATGATTTATAAATAATTTATCAAATACGAAAATCAAATAAGACCATAATAAACAGTGGAAATAAAGGAAAAATAAGATTTTATGAAACGTTGAAGCCTGTGAAACACAGTTTCCTTAAGATAGATTTGGTCGCTCCTACGGTTCTTGGAGTAACGTTGGTCGAATGTCTACTAGGATACAACAGTGATCAAAGTAGCAACATCTCTACAACGATCAATGAACGAACAATGTCTTTTTCTATCACCGAAATGTTTGAAAATACGAAGGAGGAAAAAGAAGAGTTTTGAGAACAACAAAATTTCGGCAAGAGAAATTATCAGAGAGTATGAGTGTATAAAACCCTTCAGAAATCATGGCCTTTTATAGGCATGGAGAGTTGGAATTTTGGAAAAAAATATCCACAAAATTAATTTGATTTAAAAATTTTATTCAAGCAGATTTTGTCTGTTGAGGAAAATAAATATATTAGCCCAATTGGTTTGATTTTGAATATTTCTCATAGCCCACGTCGTACAACTATGCCTCAACCACTTCAGGTTTGAACTTGCACCCCCTCCCTGTGCACAAGACAAGATTACAAACTTAATCATTCAATTACTTTTTAGGAGAGTTCACATATATAAACACATCTCACACTTGGTATCTAACCAATATGAGATCTAAGCCTTTACTTTTCTTCAACAATATTTCTAAGTAGCTTACTTTGAGCATCAATTTCTCATTCATCACTCAACCATTTTGAGCATATGATATACCGTTGTAAAGGTCTCATGAAGTAGAAAACAAAACCATAATTTTATGATTCAATTCTTCACCTTTACCTATTGAGAATATGCCTCAAAATTCTCATAAAAGTAAATTTTCCAACACATCATATATATATGAATATTACACGAATCTCATCTCGAAAATTTTTCCAAGTATTACTGAAAAACTCAATTTACCTTAAAAAATTAAATTGGTAATACACTATTTTACTCTTTTTCTCGTATTATTACGAGGGAATAACACTAAATTTATAGTTGTTAACCTTTTAGCAAGACATTTTTTTACCTCATGTTTTTTTTTAATCAAAATGACTTTCATTTGAGATTTGTACCTTCAGCTGACAATTTATTTTTAATCTAATAGACCTTCACTTGAGATTTGTATCTTCAACACTAAATCTATTGCTTAAATGTAGATAAGCCACCCTTCAGCTGATGACCTGACTCCCTTGGGGGAATCCCCAGATTCAAAACAGTCGAGGAAGATGAACCGTGGTCACCATTAACCAAATGAATGTAGCCCAATGCAAAAGCACAATTCCACTATCTTCAAAATTACATGTAGACACGTGCCTGTGAACATCGGTAACCCTACAACTAGAATATCCAATGTTTGAACAAACAAGTTCCCTAAGATTAAATAATTGCAGTCAAAATCCTAGCACTTGTGATGCAACCAAAGATTCACCCCTTACCTTAGACACAGGTCATTGTATGTTACTCACACTTGTCTTGCAACCATGTCAGCCTTATCTTGCCCACCTTCTAAAGAGATAAAGGTTTTCCTTCGGGTGGGGTCTTCGAAGAGATTCAAAATAGAGCCACTCTTTAATGTCTTGTATCTTATACAATGCTTTAATGAAATTAGTTATGCTACATTTCTCATCACTTGGTTTTGTGGTGACCTCATAACCCATCTAAATTAGAGGCAAAAGCACAAAGCAAGTAAATAGCCATAACTGGTAAAAGCCAGTCATATGTAACAGAAGCCACAACCATGCAAAATGAAAGTACAATTCCAAATGCATATGAACTTTAAAGTCACCAATGGATCTTCTAATCCGCCACTTTTTGGTCTTCTTCTCGCTAATCATTGTGAATCATAATCAGATAATACTAAACCCAACTCTTCTACTATTAATGAGGTAATGGCCGGAACATGGAATCATCCACAAGCTTGGCACAAAAAGACGTTAAATATTTTCTTTGTTTGACAATTCAACACTTGGAAGAACAATTTATATGACAGATTGATTGTGTGTAGTACGATGTTAAACCACCATCAATATCAACAAAAATGTTATAGCATAAGTAACGGCTTACTTCGTTCCAAGCCAAGGTAACGGTGACATGTTCTCTTATGGATAACCGAGATCAAGAGTGAAAACTGTTAATATTTGAAGGCAGCCACTGTTCCCATGGCAGTATATCACATAGGGTAGAGGTTTTCCTTCAAGACTAACCAGGGTGATACGAGTCACAAATCTTGCAGCCAAAGCGCATTGGATCTCCCTTACGAGCATCAACGAACCAATTTCGGTAGAAGATGGAATACAAGCCCAAGTTCTTGAAGGCAAGGCCCAATAAGATTATTCCAAGCCCAAACAAGAAGACAAACCATACTTACTTGAAAATCAAGCCAAATTGTCAAAGTGGCCCAATTTGTAAAATTTTATTTTTTAAAATACTTAGTTTAAATTTTTATGTAGATATTCTGTCCAAGAGGCCCAATTAAAAGCCCTTGGCCAAATTTCCATTTAAATATTAAAATAATTAGGAGTTTTTTTATTTTTAGTTTTCTAATTAGATTAGGAAAACACTTGAGATGCCTATATAAAGGCTTGGCCGGCCACCTTGTTATTCACTTCTCAAATATATTAAAAATTTCAGATTTGTTTAAGTGCAGAATTCTCCTTGAGTTTTTCTCCAAGAATTCTCTCTTGAGTTTTCTTTAGAAGTTGTTTTAACAATCTTTTGATTGTGGGAGCCATCTTCAGCCTTCTTATTGCCATTGATATTCCTTCTGAGGCGATTAGAGCCGTTTGAAGGGAGTTGTGATATCTTCGGGATTTCAAGGCTTCTTAGGACTTATCTTTTAATTTCTTGTTGTCAATTTTTTTCTTTTAAATTCGCTTGTGTCGATTTTATTTAATCACTTTTTGGTGTTCTTGTTGCGTTTGAGCGCTCCAAAGCATTCCAAATCTGATTCGCCTCTTCTTTACTAAAGATCGGATCGCCCCTTTTGTTCTTGGCAGCAAAATTCGTTCAAAATCCATAAATTCCTTGTTCTTGCCTATTTCTTCTTTTCAGATTTGGGTTGTTTTGATTCTTTGGAATTTTGGGAAATTTAACTTGTTGTTTGTGTCTTTCTTTCGATTCGATGATTGGAGTATTCTTTGGGGGTTCAATTACATGTTCTTGATTCCCCAAGAACCTTTATTAACACTTATTCCTATTCTCAATTTGATTCTTTGTTGGTTTGAGGATTTTTATTTCAGATCTGGAAATTCAAAGTTCTAATCTTTTAATTTCTATTTCGTTTCAGATTTGTTTGTTTAGAGCCTCGTAGGAGTTTTCTCGTGACTTGGCAACTCGATCTTGGTCCGCGCGCAACCCCCTATCATTTGGTATCAGATTTCGGGCGTTTTGGGTGTTCTTGGTTGATTTCTAAACTGATCTCTATTTTTTAAACTATAAACAGCAGTTTTACTCAGAAAATTTTTTCAAAAAAAATTCATTTGAGTGGGTAAACGTTGTCCGATTGATCTAAAATTTTACATACATATTTTTGGCACTATTATTGAATATAAAAAAATATTTTCCGCAAAAAAGTCAGTCGAAAAAGTCAAAAAATTGAAAAATACAAAATCCAATAAAAATTTAAAAAAAGATTCAGCGGGTTGATTTTGATGCCCAAACTTTCCAGATAAAAAATTCAATATTTAAGGACATTCTAGATTTAATTTTGTGGTTTTTGGAGATCGGGAACACCTCGAACGAAGTTGTCAAGTTACTCCGCAGTTTTTCGGGTATTTCTGGTTTCAGCAATTTTTATTGATTCTTAGCTGTAGGTTTTCATTTGTTTGCCTTTATTCTCCCTTTACACTATCTAACACTTTATTGTTTCTTGTGTTATTAGGATTTTTAAAGTGTGCACAATTCTTCCTCGGTGCGACACAAATCAGTTGGTGTCACGTCAGTTTTTTGGCATCCTAGTGCAAATTAGGATTCTTTGATAGTTCGGTTCATACACTTTCTAATTGGTTGATATAGACTCTACTAAAGAACTCACAAGACTGAATTCTACCTCATTGAGAATTTGATTTTTCTTTTTGAGTGATTAACGGTGAGGTTTGCTAACTTTCTTTTTGAGTGATTGAGTGTTTATTTTGCAGGTTTTTGAAAATGTCTAAGGTTGGTCAAGGTGAGAATGATGTCCATAACAAATTGAAAATGATCCAACAACAGTTAGACAAATGGACTGCCATACTTCGAACATTGAGTGCTACTATCAATGAGATGCGAGTGGAGAAAATAGCCCAACGAGGACAACTTAATTCAAGTGAAAGGGCAGAAATGAGAGTGCCAAGAAGGCGAACATCCAACGAATATTCGAGAAGAGATTCATATCATGACTCCTATTCAACGAGGAATTCAAGACGATGCAAAGCAAGTTTCGAGAGTGAAGTTTTTCAAGGGGATCATTGTTCATATGCAAGTCATTCTGTACATACCCAACGAGAGTCTTTTCGTTCTGATTCATTTGTAACATCTCTATCTTGTAATGAAAGAAAGACAGAAAAAGAAATCAAAAAAGAAAAAGAGAATGAAAAAGAGAAAAAAGAGATTGAGAGTGGAAAGGAATGTGATACAGACAAGAAAATTGAAAAAGAAATTGAAGAAACAAAAGAAAAAGACGAGGAAAGAGTAGTGAGGAATGTTTCCACTAACCAAGATATGAATTTTTCTTGTGTTGCTACTTTTTAGGTTCCCGAAATACCGAAAGATAACTTTCAACTTCAATACCTTTCCGATGAAAGACGCTTTCATACGATTAACATAGGCAAGGTTGAAGATGAAATCACACTACATGAGCCCGAAGGTAAGCGAGGTAAGGAAATTTTAGCAACAGAGTCCCGTGCAGATTTGAAAATTATTGGTGACTTAGTTCTTAAAAGATCCCTTCATTTTGATCCGATTAATTGTTATTCTTCGATTGTGGTTGATAAAGTCATTACGAAAGGAAGTGTGAGTTGTTATTCTCTTAATTTGCCTTGTGTAAAATCCTCGAATTTGTGCAAATCTGTTTTGGCAAATACTTTCTATTGTTTTGATACTTGGTTTTTGAATAAGGTAACGAAATTTGCCAAGTTTGTTTTCAATTTATATTCGTACCTTAAACAATTTCTGTGGTTATACATAAAATTTGAGTTCCATTTGACAAAGGTTAACTCAACAACGGAGCTTCGACTACACTATGCCCCCGATGAGCGAAGGTTTGTATTCAATGAAAAAGGTAAAATCGACCCTTATTCTTCTGCTTATAAAGGTAAGATGCTTGAAACTTTTGAAACACCTTTGTACTCCTCGGATAGTGACAAAGATCGTGTTGATGATTTAATTTTTGTAAAACACTTAGATTGAAACGTGCTTGACTATCCTATTTTATTTCTTGATGATCTATCTGTTTTAATGGTTGATAAAAAGATTATTGTTTTTGATGCATGTGTGAGTGAATCTATAGTCCGTCGATTAATGCATGATATGATTGTGCAACTCTATGAACCGTGTGAACCTTTTCAAATACCTACTTGTGACGATTACGTTTACCATTTGATTTATTACTCGTAATTTATTCATGGTTTGTGGAAACAGTTTGAGATGATTACTCGCAATTTATTCAATGTGGCTGAATTATCTTCATTTGATTTTCAGATTCGAGGATGAATCTTTTTGAGGAAGGGGGAATGATACGAGTCACAAAGGCCTTAGGATGCGTACACGAAAGAAAGAGAAAATCAAGATTCACTTTCTTGTTTTCAAGAAAATTAAGAAACCGAATCTTGGCCCAATCTTACTGTTTGGAGCGATTTCAAGAATCAAGAAAATCAAGATTTCAAATCTTGAAAATCTTGGTCCAAGAAACCAAATCTTGCAGCCAAAGCGCATTGGATCTCCGTTACGAGCATCAACGAACCAATTTCGGTAGAAGATGGAATACAAGCCCAAGTTCTTGAAGGCAACCAATAAGATGATTCCAAGCCCAAACAAGAAGACAAACCATACTTATTTGAAAATCAGGCCAAATTGTCAAAGTGGCCCAATTTGCAAAGTTTTATTTTTTTAAATACTTAGTTTAAATTTTTATGTAGATATTCAGTCCAAGAGGCCCAATTAAAAGCCCTTGGCTGAATTTCCATTTAAATATTAAAATAATTAAGAGTTTTTTTATTTTTAGTTTTCTAATTAGATTAGGAAAACACTTGAGAGGCCTATATAAAGGCTTGGCCGGCCACCTTGTTATTCACTTCTCAAATATATTAAAATTTGATTTGTTTAAGTGCGGAATTCTCCTTAAGTTTTTCTCCAAGAATTCTCTCTTGAGTTTTCTTTAGAAGTTGTTTTAACAATCTTTTGATTGTGGGAGCCATCTTTAGCCTTCTTCTTGCCATTGATATTCCTTTGGAGGGCAGATTAGAGCCGTTTGAAGGGAGTTGTGATATCTTTCGGGATTTCAAGGCTTCTTAGGACTTATCTTTTAATTTCTTCTTGTCAATTTTTTTCTTTTAAATTCGCTTGTGTCGATTTTATTTAATCACTTTGTTTGTTTGTTCTTGTTGCGTTTGAGCGCTCCAAAGCATTCCAAATCTGATTCGCCTCTTCTTTACTAAAGATCGGATCGCCCTTTGTTCTTGGCAACAAAATTCGTTCAAAAATCCCTAAATTCCTTGTTCTTGCCGATTTCTTCTTTTCAGATTTGGGTTGTTTTGATTGCTAGAATTTTGGGGAAATTTAACTTGCTGTTTGTGTCTTTCTTTTCAGATTCGGCAAATTGGAGTATTCTTTGGGGTTCAATTACATGTTCTTGATTCCCTAAGAATCTTTATTAACACTTATTCCTATTCTCAATTTGATTCTTTGCTAGTTTGGGGATTTTTATTTCAGATCTGGAAATTCAAAGTTTTAATCTTTTAATTTCTGTTTCGTTTCAGATCTGTTCGTTTAAAGCCTCGTAGGAGTTTTCTCGTGACTTAGCAACTCGATCTTGGTCTGCGCGCAACCCTCTATCACAGGGGTATGTAGTGACTACATTGGAGAACATCGTCCCTATTGTTTTTAACCTCTCCGCTAACATTTTCCTTCCAACAAGGAGAACCTATCGCCCTGCCTGTGCTGATTCATAGAATTCGGAAAAGTTTTAGTGCTGCTGAGTTGAAATGATTAAGAAGGAGATGAAAAATCAATATGTCATGAGATTAATGAACTAAAATAGTCATTTTAATCCTATGAGAAGTTAGAGTTTCTAGAAGAAACCAAGCTGTGAAAGCCTTCTAAGTATGAGAATTAAGCTAGTGATAATGATTGCAGAAGGGAATTATTTTTTAAATAATTAAAATTGAGTTAAAAAAAGTGGGTAATATTAATATTTTTATATATTTTAAAAATTGATTGATTTTAATACTTAATTAATTAATTTCACAATCAATCTTTATCTTGCCGTCGTTTCCAATCACGCTGTCGTTGAAGCTGTCATCGTCGAGTTGACTCGTCATAGCCGAGTCAAGTGAATCGGTTGAAAATTCTTTTCTGGCTCGCTACCAACACTATTAAGTACTTCTTACCGCCACGTGTCCTTATTTTTAATTACTACACGGAAAGGAAAGAAAATGCTTTCGTCCCAAAAGGCGAAGGTATTTTTTTCCGCTTTAGTCTGCCATTGTTTTTTCCTCTATTTTCAGTCTCCGAGTCAGACTCAGCTGAGGGCGATCGTAAGTAACTCACCAGTAAGTTTCTTCTCTTTCTTTTTTAAAAGATTAATAAAGAGAGTGATAATGAGGAACTAGAATTTCTAAAAATGGAGAAACATCTTGTTTTTGCGCCTCAGATTGATACATTAGTTTCTTCATACCTTCTATTATTATATCAATTATTTGAACTTTAGAAAAGGTAATATGAAAAGAAAATTATATATGCATTTTCAAAAACAATAAATTCGTTATTGTTACTTTCCTTTTGGTATCTTGTTTTCTGGGAAAGTGAAGGAAAACGACTACGTTTTCTTTATATATACAGTTTTCCTTTTGTTTTCCACTTTATATTTCTGGCTGAAATTTATTTACTATAAAATGAATAAAGATGTGATGGGTGATAGCTGGTAAGGAGCAGATACTTTCTAAAATTTATTTTCTGTCATGATTTCTATAAAAGAAATTAGTTTACTTATTTCTGTTTCTGTTTCAGTGCGGAACTAATAACTTCTGTATGTAAAATAAATTTACGACTTATGAGTATAATTTCATTTCTTGAAATGATTCTCTTTTGATGCATTTCTTGTATTTGACTTTTTTGTTGATTGCTTCTTATATTTTCTGTAGGGGTAAGAACTAAGAAGAGGTTGCTGGGTACCTTTCTTTTTCCCTTCTTAAGGCTATAACTTTTGATTTATGGTAGATTAGGGTTTAATTCAATATTTTTTTTTCAAGTATTCATCGGTCTCTTGTGGGTCTCAGTCAGGGACCTACTTTGTGGGATTGCCCGGATAATTGAATTATTGAAGTGAATTATTGAAGATGTGAAATTTTTTAGAGTACGGTAACATCAGCGAAGTTTAATCGTCAGATTTTTTTTTTCTTTTACCCCTTGAAAACTGTTACTGCTTCCTATAATAATTGGTGATAGAGAGCCGATTGTTAATGGTGCAAAAACCTGGTAACTAGTTTCCGATGGGTTGATAGATAAGGGTAAACTCCTCTAGGATTTTGGTCCAAGTGTTGCAAGTTTAGGGAGCGCTTTGATACACACACTTATTTACTTGGGACTGAAGTGAAACTTTTTATCCGGATGGTGTAGACTTACTGATTACAAGAGTGAACAGTGAGATCCTTTGGAATTATGCTATTAACATGTCATTGTCTGCAGAATGAAAGGAGGAGAAAAGCTGTACCACTTTTCTTGCTCCGAATTTTTAGACCTAATCTATGATTTTTTTTGCATCCTTGCTTAAGTTATCTGTTTTATAAAGATGGAAATTGATATCTGCGTAAAAACTTGCTTGGATTGAAAATTGGTTGCTAGTTTAGTTCAACCTCTCTGATATTTGTTGCGTTTTTCAGTGAAGCATATTTGAAGTGTCATCAGCAAATGCTTTTAGCGAAAAAATTGGGGAAGGGGTGAACGAACTACTGTTATGTTAAAGTGGATTGACATTTTTCTAAGTTGCACTCCTCTAGATCTGAAAAACAGAGATGATTGGACTCTGATGCTGTTGGATGTATAGGTAAAATTTGTTCTTTACATAACAGAATGATTTTGCATATTTTTGGTTTTGCATGCTCTGTATCCATATGGAGTCCACGAATGGTTTCCTTCATGTATAGTTGAATTTAGCATAATTGAATCTTCTTTGCCCGGTTTATTTCCTTTATAAATTGAACAAGCGTCAAAGGTTATACTTTCAGGATCTGGTGACAGGTTGCTTCTGTTTTATATGAAGACTGTGCTTAGTGTTCTATGAGTTCTATCTCTCCGATGGATTGGAATGCCAAAACGCCTTTGCAATGGGACTGGGAAAACTTGATGATGTTAAATGCAACACCCGCTGAAATTCCAAGGAAGCTCAGACCTGAAGAGTGGGATATTGATGGAGAGGGAGGAATGAACTCAGGGTCTTTCTATTCTTCTGGTGCTGCTGGAGGTAGTGGTGGTTCTGGCTCAGATTTGGGCCTTGCTTCTTTGTCTAAAAGTTCAAAATCGGCATCTATTAATTCTTCTTCTATGGGGGAGGTAAAAATGACCAAATTTACTTCGGAAGCCTTTGAAGCTATCCCAGATGATATTAGCAACCAGAACGAAGCTTTCAGGGCTGAGCTGGCTGGTACTTCCCCAACACTTGAGGCTTCAGTTGGCTCTGGTGAGCCATTGCTCAGTTTAAAGCTTGGTAAACAGACATACTTTGAGGATGTTTCTGGAGGAAGCAATACTAAGAATTTGTCTTATTCTTCCACTTCTGGACAATCTCCTGCCCAAGCAAAGAGATCTAAACCCAATTGTCAGGGCATACATGTTCCGCGTTGCCAAGTTGAAGACTGTAACTTTGACCTCTCCTCAGCGAAGGATTACCATCGGAAACACAGAATTTGTGAAAGTCATTCAAAGAGTCCAAAGGTCATTGTACGTGGTCAGGAACGCCGGTTCTGCCAACAGTGTAGCAAGTAAACTTTTTTCTTTATTCTGATGATTTTTACATTGGAAGTTGATTGTATCCAAGAATATTTTCTTTATTGATTGGGTATTTGCATGGTGATGTTTTACTTATCTTAGTATCAAACAGTAGTAGGTATTTGATTCCTTATTGTTGGGCTTGTGAACTGTTGATGAATGTTAAAATCATAATTATGTTAATGCTGTCAAAGGTTCCATGGCCTGTCGGAGTTTGATGAAAAGAAGAGAAGTTGTCGCCGGCGCCTTTCTGACCACAATGCAAGACGCCGCAAACCACAGACAGAAGCATTCCACTTCAGTGGTACAAGATTTTCATCTTCACCAAATGGTATCAGTTTCAGACATAGATTTGATGTTTTTTATGCATATAATTTTGTTGTATGTTACTTGTCCTTCAAGATATTATGCAAGTGACTTAATTCATGCTTACTGAGTAGTTGCTTGATTTTATTCTATAACATCTTATACTCAAATAGTTTGGATCACCTTACTTCATTGGATGCTATGTTTCTATTATAATTACTGTCCCAGCTTTCAAGTATATGTGTTAAGGCTTTATAAGTTTTGCCTCTACTTGTTGCAGATGGGAAGCAACAGATGAGTTTCATCTGGAATAAAGTGCCATTTCTTCATAATGCTAGACCCAATGAAATTTTTACATGGGAAGGCACATTTGATTCCAAGTCCTCTCAAATGAAAGGTTATACGCCTACAAAAGTTGGAAATGTTAATGGACAGCCAAACCTCCCTGGCAATCAGCTTTTGAATTCCATCACAATGCGATGTCATGATTCCAATGGATTCCTGCCCTCCAAGGGCAAGCAAAGTATAGATGACATTCTCAACCAAAGTTTGGTTTGTTTATCTTACTAAGAAACAAGATTTATGATATGCATTTTGATTTTGATTAATGACGTATGTTATCTTCTAGTGCTAGTTTAACACAAATTGTTTTTAAATGAACTTATATATGGAGTAAAATAAATGCCCCAAGAATGTTCCCTTAAGATAAAAACATGATCAGAATCATGAGTGGATGAGCGTGAGGCCAAAGAGGTGAGAATCTTGATGTGCCACTAATTTTGCTAGGTCTCTACCTTTGAAAATTGTTTTCTCCCAAGTTAGGATAATAAATATTCAATTCTTCATCAAAAAGTAAAGAAATAACGTGCCTACTTATTTCATAAAGCTTTTGCTGTGACATGTGAAAGTGAAGGTTCTTTTTGTTTGGATAAACAGATTTAGGACAATGATTTTTCGACTTTTAGATCCTTATGCTACAAGTCCTTTCCTGAACACTTTTGGATAGCGTCTAGGTAGTTAGCAATAGATGTTTGATGATGAAACGGTTTCCTATGGAATGATCAATGTACATTAAGTGACATGCTGCCCTCAATGGGACATGGAGTAATGCTAATTGAGGGATTGGAGTTTTTTGCCGAAATATGATGTACATATGTGACAGAATGTTGAATAATTAACTTTCAGCAGAGGTACATGTTGGATGGGAGATGAGTGATGGTTCTGAAGGCCTTTAATGGTTGTTAAAATGATGCTCTCCTTATGGAACTGATATACAAGCTTAACAAATTTGGTCAAATTTTGTAGGTGTAGAAGAATCCAGAGTTGATTCAAACATGGCTACGACGCAAGATCTTCATCGTGCTCTCTCTCTTCTGTCAAACGAATCCTGGGTTTCTTGTGAGCCAAAACACGGTTCAATTGCATACCCCGTGCATGTTAACCCTAGTACCAGTATGTCTCAGCCAGCAATGAATGCAATTTCACGAGGATTTCCAAGTGCCTTATCTGAAAACTGGCAGATGGAACAGCAGACAACTGAATCTCAAGTGCATAATAGTGATGGTGACAACCATTTCCAAGAGTTCCAGCTGCTCAAGGCTCCCTATTATAGTGGCTTTTATTCCAATCAATGAGCTGAATGAGTGCGCTCAATTCAGCCAATTTGAAATTTGTGATCCCACACTCAAAGCTTAAACAATGTTTTGTTTTGGTAGGAACTCTCGGATATTCCAGTTTGCTGTTTTTCTTTTTCTAAAAAAGAATTTTTCATTTACTTTTACAACTTTGTTTCAATTTTTTTTTTTTGGTATAAATGTTGACTTTTTCAAGTGTCCATCAGGCGTATATGTGTCTGCGCTTAGGTAGTTTTGGTTTTGAAAAAGAAAAATTTATTATATTTTACAATAATCGAGTTTTTAAACTTCATTGAAATTGATTCTTCAAAATAAAATATATATATTCCGACTTGTATGGAGAAATGAACGTAGTGCAAAATCCCTTTGGAGAGAACTGCATTTCATCCCTTGTCCTTAAAGACAATTTTGTTATTTATCTACACTGCATCCACTCTTTCAATGATGGAAAAAAAAATTCGTGTTAATCAAGTTGATATGTCTTATTTTATCCTTGATTTAAAATTTTTCCAAATCGAGTCGAGTGAAATAAAATTCGAGTCGAATCGAGTAAAATTGTTCGAGTTAAATTAGACATATTAAATTAAAATCTTGTTACAAGATAATTAATTTCATGTTAGACTACATAAATTTGAAATATTTTATAACTTTTTCAAAGAAAACAATAAAAAGATACTTTAGTATGATAAACATGAACCATTATTTAGGTCCCAAAATTTTAATTTTAACTTTCTTTATATATTTTTAGATTTTTTTTTGAAATCTTTACAATTTTTTTAAAATATAAATTTTGGAATTTTAAAAGTTATTTGAATTTTTTTGTAATTTTTGTTGAGAGAGACTAATTGGCTCATTTTTAAACTTGACAGGAACCAAAAGGATATATACACTAATATATTATTCGAGTTATTTGAATTATAAAAGTTAACTCGATTCGAACTCGAAACTCAAATTGCTTATTCGAGTTTACTCAAATAATTCAAATAACTCGATTCGGTTATTTCGAAATTCAATTTTTCTTTTGATTTTTTAAATCAAATCGAATTTTACTCACCGTTAAATAATGCTTGTAACCATCATCTTTTCCGTTTCAATTTTTTGGAATTATGTAAGATCTATTCATATAAAGAGTAACACGAATATTTTAGGAAACTTGTTTTAGGCTTTCAAAATATTTTCTATTTTAGTTATATTTAAAAGGTTAAATTACACAACTGTAAAAAAATTCTCACGCATTTAAAATAAAAATTAATTTAAGTATTCACATTAAAAATGGTCACTCTCCTTAAAAATTCTAAGAAGAAACCTAACATGATGTTTTTAACACAGAGATCAATTATTGAATACCACATAGCACAATTTACCATGTCGTAAGTGTTGCATACTAATTAAAGGACTAAAATATAATTTGCCCCAATATTAATTATTAATCAAATTAAAAGAAAAAACAATAATTAAAAAGTTGAAAAAACCTTCTTCCTCACCTTGCAAACTGTCATACAATTAGAAAAAAGAGAACTTATAGACATCCTAACAACAACATGCAGCTTTCTATCAGCTTCGTTTCTAGTTGAGTAAGGTCCAAAAACCAGCTGCCTCGGTCTCCACGCATAGCAGAGCCTTCATCGGAGACCGATTCTAAGGTCCTCGGAGGCTCCCCTTGATTACTAGGACCGACTTCATCCATAACTATCCCCCGCAAAGAATCAACGTTTTCTAACCCCAAAATTTATTATTACCCTCAATAACTCCATTAAAGAAGAAACCACTCAAAACACCATAATAACTCCATTAAAGAAGAAACAACTCAAAACACCATCAATCGGATTGTAGTTTCCAAGTCAAGATTGAAACTTTGGTTACTTTTCAAAGAACCATTCAGCTAACTCAAATCCCATTCTTTTTTTATATTGATTCTAAGAAGAATCAGAAATAAAATGTTTTGGTAATTTATAACAATTATTTTATAAAACAAAAACCCCAAATAAAATGTATATATTATTCAAGTCAAGATTGAAACTTTAGGTATTTTATAACAAAATGTTTATTTTTTCAAATTTGAGGAGGAAGATGAGGTTTAGATTTTACCACTTTTTTGAACTATTTAATTATTGTTTTCTTTTATTTTGCTTAATAATTAGTATTGGATAAATTATGTTTAGTCCTTTAAAATAGTATGCAATACTTTTGACGTGGTAAGTGCGCATGTTAAAAAATTGTTATGTAGATTTTTGTTAGCGTGTTTAATAGGAGTAACTAAAATGAATGAACTGTATAACGTGAGTGTCTAAATTATAATTTAGAATTTTTTATAATTGCGTGACTATCTACATAGTTCACCCTATTTAAAATTGGTCTGTTTTTAAATATAATTTCTTGAGTTTTTTACCCAAATAATACAAAAAAATTTAAAAAAACCAAAATAGTACAAGCATTTTATTATGTACCAAAATGGTACAAACAGTAGTGGAGGGACTGCCACAGGCGGCACTAATGGTGCCAGTGGCAGAGGCGGCACCAAAGGTGCCACTGCCACAAGCGGCACCCCCCATTTATTCGTATTTTTCTTATTTTTGGATTTTTTTATAAAAATAAAATATCGATAAAATATGTTTATGAAAAAATAAAATACGAAAAGAAATAAAAAACGAAAATAGTATATTTACTGAAAGTAATGAAATCCGAAAAAAAAAAAGAAAAATACGAACAAAGGGTCAAAACAAGGTTTTCACTAAATTTATATAAAAAACACACTAAAATAATATATTTCAAACATTATGTACTAAAATAATATAAAATATGAAAATACGAAAATAATATATTTTTGAAAGTAATAAAATCCAAAAATAAGAAATGTATTAATTTAGTGTATTAATTTAGTGTATTAATTTTTATATTATTTTATATAGGCGGCACCCCCTTTGTTTCTATTTTTCTTATTTTCGATTTTATTACTTTCAAAAATATAATATCTTCGTATTTTATTATTTTATATTATTTTATTACATAAAGTTTGAAATGTATTAATTTAGTGTGTTTTTATATAAATTTAGTAAAAACCCTTATTTTGACCATTTGTTCGTATTTTTCTTATTTTCAGATTTTATTACTTTCAAAAATATATTATTTTATATTTTATTATTTTATATTATTTTAGTACATAATGTTTGAAATGTATTATTTTAGTGTGTTTTTATGTAAATTTAGTAAAAACCCTTACTTTGGCCCTTTGTTCGTATTTTTCTTATTTTCAGATTTTATTATTTTCAAAAATATATTATTTTCGTATTTTATTATTTTATATTATTTTAGTACATAAATTTTGAAATGTATTATTTTTGTGTGTTTTTTATAAAAATTTAGTAAAAACCTTATTTTGGCACTTTGTTCGTATTTTTCTTTTTTCGGATTTTATTACTTTCAAAAATATACTATTTTCGTATTTTATTATTTTATATTATTTTAGTACATAATGTTTGAAATGTATTAATTTAGTGTGTTTTTTATATAAATTTAGTAAAAAACCCTTATTTTGACCATTTGTTCGTATTTTTCTTATTTTCGAATTTTATTACTTTCAAAAAATATACTATTTTTGTATTTTATTATTTTATATTATTTTAGTACATAATATTTGAAATGTATTATTTTAGTGTGTTTTTATATAAATTTAGTGAAAACCCTTATTTTAGCCCTTTGTTCGTATTTTTCTTTTTTTGAATTTTATTACTTTCAAGAAATATACTATTTTCATTTTTTTATTTCTTTTCGTATTTTATTTTTCATAAACATATTTTTTGGTATTTTATTTTTAAAACTATTTTATTAAAAAATCCAAAAATAAAAAATACGAATAAAGGGGGGGTAATTTACCAATAAAAGCCCTTTTTTTTCAAAATTTACCGAAATGGGCCAACTATTTAATTATTTACCGGAATAGTCCATTTTCCGCGAAATCGCGTCCACGCCAACATGATGTCGTGGTACGCCAGCCAGAATGCGTCCACGTCAGCGTGACTTGCTGACGTGGATGGAAATCGTGCCCTAGAGGATGCGATTTGCTGACGTGGCATGAACAGTTTATGTTTTTTAGCTTGAAAAACTTTGAAAGGCCATAACTTTTGGCTCGGTTGTCCGATTGAGACGATTTTTTTTATTTTGAATAACTTTTCGAGATCTACGCGCTGACAAACTGCTTAGAGATGAATAGGGACTAATTTGTAAAGTATAATTTGTTAGTTACGATATAGGGACTAAAGTGTAATTATTTCAAAATTAGCATGAAATTTTTGTATTTAAGAATATTTGAATGTTATGGAAGGATGAAATTGAATTTGAATTGAAAAACGAAGCTTAGATTTGAAAATATGACTATTTAGGTTTTAGGGACTAAATTGAATAAAATCAAAAATTTTAGGGAACTTCTCAAAAGTGGAATGAGCTAACTTATACCTATAACAGGATGATATAAGACAATTCTGTAAAAAAAGATCCGGTGTTTACTTCAAATAAATAAAGAAAATAATGATTTGAATGTTTCAAAATTCAATTTTAAACCGAAAAAATCAAAATTTAGGGGAAAAAAAGGATCTTTTTCGACAGAAACTACGGCAAACCGCCTTCGGCATTTGTCAGCGCGTAGATCTCGAAAATTGATTCGAAATAAAAAAAAATCGTCTCAATCGGACAACCGAGCGAAAAGTTATGGCCTTTCAAAGTTTTCCAAGCTTAAAAACATAAACTGTTCATCCACGTCAGCAAATCGCGTCCTCGTAGGCGCGATTTGTGTCCACGTAAGCAAATTGCGCTGACGTGGACGCGATGTCTTGACATCGCACTCGACATCGCTACGACGTGGACGCGATTTCGCGAAAATGGCCCATTCCGGTAAATAATCAAAAAATCGGCCCATTTCGGTAAATTTTGAAAAAAACGGCTTTTATTGGTAAATTACCCTAAAGGGGGGTGCCGCCTGTGGCAGTGGCACCTTTGGTGCCGCCTCTGCCACTGGCACCATTGGTGTCGCCTGTGGCAATCCCTCCACTATTGTTTGTACCATTTTGGTACATAATAAAATGCTTGTAATATTTTGGTATTTTTTTAATTTTTTTTGTATTATTTAGGTAAAAAACCCTAATTTCTTCAATAGTAATAATTAAGTTTTAAATAATAAACATATTTAAATATTATACATATGTGTATTAAATAAATTACATTTAAGTAATAAAATAATAGATAAACAATGAGGATACATGTTTTGGAGCAGTGTGTGTATAAATTTAGCCTTCGTACAAATCTTTATGCATGGGTCTTCTTAAATTTAAACATTGTATGTACATTTATGTAATCATTTTATAATATCATACTTATAAATATTTATATCAATTACTTTTATACATAACTTATTTAATATCAATAGAAGTGTGTATAAATTAAATATTTGAATAATCACCCTAAATATAATATTAAATTGCAAAATTGAATACAATTACATATCATATATATACACAAAACTTAAACCTAATTACAAAAAAGATAATCATTATTTGAATTATTTTAACATTGTAGTGTCTAAATTTTATATTTTATATTTTATATAATGTTTTAATTTATTTAAGCATTATTTTGGTTGACATTAAATAAATTTTTAATATAAAACTTACTATTAATTTTTAACTTAAATTTTATATAAATTTATTTATTTTGTAATTTATACATGTTATTAGTACAAACAGACATTTAATACTATTTGAATCTTACACCATGTTTAGTTGGGTGTAATTGCCCCACTCAATCCTTTGTTTGGTTCAGTATATTGGCCTAATACGACTCTATTACATTACGGACGTAATCCCCAAATCTACCTATTTCTATTTCCTTCCTTTTGGTCAGTTTAGGTCCTGCTTTAGTTTTATGCCCTGTTTTAACCTCTCAATTCACGCTTCTGTTTTACCTAAAATCCACCGTCTTCTGTTTCTTCCTTCTAGCTTTCTTCTCCACTCTCCTCGCCGTCTTCTCCTTCTCTTTTTTACCTCTCTTTGGCGTCACAACTGGACTTAGAACACCGATCAGAAAGCAGCCTCCATCTCACGTTTTCCGTTCCTCTCCATCAGTGAAACTGTGTTGTGTCCATTGGAACCGGTAAGGAAGATACAACTTTATTATTATTATTGAACATACATATCTCAGGATTCTTTTGTGTTTAAGCTGTCTTGCAATGACAAATTTTGCAGTGGCATATATGTTCGATGATTCGATGTCTGAATTTCCATGCAAAAAGAAAATATTTTTGTTTGCTAAGATATCGACAAAAAAAAATGGGGTTTCTGCAGATTTGCTCTCTCTCTAATATTTTTTCAACAAGTTAAGTTAACTAAATATAGAAATTGAGTTTTGTCCACGCAGAAAACCTACTAATATTGTGGATTGGGTTCTGCAAGTTATTAACTTTGACTTATAATTTGTTTTTGTTTGAAGTTATGGAATTTTAATGGATTGTTTTCTAACCTTGCGATGACCACATTTTGTTTTAGAAGGGGTTTCTGTTTGAAATTAAAATGAGAAACTGGATTTGGGTATTTCGATTTTTATCACATCATGTTAACTTTGAAGTTTTCTTTTTCTATTTTCTTTTTGATTTCTGTAATTTGCTAAATTGTGGATTTGATTGTTTGGCTGTAATGTGGTTTAGCAGAAGATTCACAATTGGTTTCTCTAGAATGTTTTGATCTATCATTTACTGGTATAGAAGAGTTGCCAATGGAGTTGAAATCCTGGACAAAGCTAAAAATGTTGGACTTGAGTTGTACGGACAATCTCAGAAAAATCCCACAACATTTGATATGTAGTTTTTCAAAGTTGCAAATATTCAGAATGTGATTCAGAATGTATCTGATAGATTATCCTAACGAAGACAATGTTTTAAAAAGGGGTAATGAAAAACTTATAGCTTGGAAGGTTTGTAACATTTGAATATATTAAGGATACAGATAAAAAACATGTTTTGTTTAGAAAGATTCCTAAGCTTTAACTTGTTTCGATGTTGCACCGAAGCACTAAAACTTAGTGATTTTAGAGAATCCAATGTGTTCAATGTTTTATGCTTAGAAAATTTGGAACGTCTAAAGAAAAAAGGGTTGCTTTCTGTCGCAATGATGAGTCTCTGTCTCGCCAATGATTTTGAAATGCTGAGCAATGCAATAAAGTTCAAATCATGGTGAACAATTGTTGATTGTTCTAGTAATAAGTTATCCGTAACACACCGGTATGTAGATAGATGAGATATGACTGGTTATGCTAGACTGGATCAATGCAATTATGATATATGTCCTGTTTTTACTTTTTACACTCAATTTGCAGGCTAACTAGTTACTGAAATGTATGATAAGTCTGTCATAATTCTTGTTGGGTTGCAATATGATGAGCATCAATTAATTTACAATCACTTGCATGGATCGTGAAGTTGACATGTCTGAAATGATGGCATGCTGAAAGTTTTACAGTAATTAGTTTCTTTTGTGACAGGAGAGTGAAGCTGCTATCTTTAGAAGGATGCTCGCTGTTGACAACTGAAGGTCTGGAAGCGGTGATTCTTTCATGGCAGGACCTTGAAAATCTTATAGTGGTATCATGCAAGAACATAAATGAAAGCGACATATCTCCTGCACTTGCAACTTTGTTCTCCATTCTGAAAGAGTTGTTTCTTCAGCTGCATTTGGATCCTGCTAGTAGCAATACTTTGCCTACAAGTGGTAATGGGTCCATCACTCAAAGCATGAAAGTCACTAATAGCCAACATGGGAAGGTATGTACCGAGTTTGAGTAGATGATTATATATGTATATATATAGTATTGGTTAAGTTGCTCTATGATATTGTTAGTGGTGCTCTCTGTTCTTCTAACTGGCATGTTGTGGCAGCAGCTTTTTATGATTGTTTCATCATATAAAAGCAATTTTTAAACTTTTGAACATAGGGATTAAGCACTTGGCAGAATCAAAGTGATACTTTGACTAAGCATTTTTTTTGCACAATAGTTAGTTTATCAATGCTTACTTGGCCTTCTTTTTTACTTTTTAACTTTAGTAAGTATTTGTCTTAGATTTATCCTGTATCAATGGAACAATGCTTGCATGTCCATGTTTTATCCTTTAGAAGAAAAGGGTGGTTTAGGCTAACTTTGTTTGGGAAATATGCCATGATTATTTTCATAATGTTAATCTCTTGATGGTATCCATATTTCAAGGATCTTTTAGAGGCTTAGTTACTCTTTTATCTATTTTAACTTTCAGAAATCGTTGGTCATGCGCATAAGGATAGCTTACAAGATAAACAACAAAGATGTTGTAGAAGAGGGGCAAGTCAGCAATTTCCCTCGCTATTTGTGAGGATGATTGATCCAGAGATGCGGAAGATATTCACGTACCACCTTTCCTTTTTCTTTTAACTCTCAGAAACTTCATCTCACAACTTGTAGTGAGATAGACTGGTAATGCAATCTTTTTGTTTCAAATCTTGTAACCGTGGGGGAACATAAGATTTTGTTGGGGTTTGTGTTGTGTTGATTCTTCAAAATTTTTCTCATCTTAGGTGATTTTATGTATATTATCATCTTCATTATTATTTCACTTGTCATCCAAGTATTAGTGTGTTTTTTGTTTTGGTCATTCAATTCTAAAATTTTTAATTTTGCCACCAATGTTATTCACATTGAATTTTTGTTGTCACTCTTCTGTCGAATTGTGTTTTTTTTTTTGCATAATAATAAAATTAGCCCTCAACATTTACGTATTTTATCAATTTGGTTACGGTTCTTGTTAAAGGGAGGTTGGTCTCGAATCTTTAACGAAAGATATTATCTCGTTCAGGGGTTTTTATCTCCCTTAGGGAGTACTTTAGTTGATGTAGATACGACTTGTAAGTTTATAGAAGAGGTATCAATATTTGTTAGAAATTATGAAAAATGCATTTGTTAGGAATTAAACCATCAACCATTGGCATCACTTGCTAGCCTAGCTTCCATGGTTGTCATTTTTTTCCTCTTCATTTCTTTGCTTATTTCTTCAATTTCTTCCAAAATTTGCACCAATGTTGAGATTTTGTTAAAATCTTCATGTAAGCAATTTCTTAAGCTCATTTTCTCCATAAATTTCATCACTACAACCTAAGGTTTATGAAGCTTTTGTGAGAGAAGACAAACTAGTGTGAGAAAGCTTCAACAATAGTAAAAAATGGTTTACTACACCTCCATTAGTTTAATATTTGTTGAGCAATGTCACGAAAAAGCTTAAAAAGTATATGTTAATATTGGATATTTTCTTATTATTGTATGAAAATGGGGAAATGTTGGTTCATATATTTAATAATAATTATTTTAAAATTATATTTTATAGTATTATATATTATGATTTTAGTAAATTCATATAAGAATATTTATTATTAAGAATTTTATTAAATTATATATTTTATTAAAATATATTTAATATATTTTATTAAATTATATTTAATAATAATTATTTTAAATTATATTTTATAGTATTATATATTATGATTTTAGTAAATTCATATATTTTATTAAATTATATATTTTATTAAATTATATTTAATAATAATTATGTTAAAATATGATTAAATTATTTATTAGTTATATTAATAATCTTATTAAAATTTAATAACAATAATCATCTACCTAAAAAAATTCTGCTAAGGGTATTCTAGTCATTTTAGTTTTTTCCTTATGTTATTACACATCTATTCCATTCAACCAAACACAAGAATACCATTATGCCTTTATTCCATTTCATTCAATCAAATAAAAGAATTACCTATTACGCCTCTATTCCATTACGCATCTATTCCATTACACCTCTATTCCATTACAGTGAACCAAACGTGCTGTTAGTGTTTTTTAAAATTTTACATGAAGATTATTCCTAACTTTTATTGTAAATAAAACTATGATTATAGTTTTAATCATAGTTTTGTCTCACATTAAATCATTTTGTTTAATATATGTTTATATTTTTATTAATGAAATATATTTTAATTAACACATGATTATTATGTGTAAAATAGTTTTAATACTATTTAAATTTCAATATTTTTCCCCAAAATTTATACATATATATTCAAAAATTACAAACATTATATTCTAAATAATATATATAGTAAATATATGCTTCGCACGATAAATAAAACTAATATCATATAAAGGAAGGCACGTAAGCATATATGGAAACATTAAGTTCTTGGAGTTCCAAAATATTTTCTTTTTAGTTATATTTAAAGTGGATCTCATTTTTAAAAATTTTAAATATGATTTTCTTTCTAAATTTAATTAGAATTTATTTACAATTTTTAATGATGTTGTATAATTACATTAATAAGAGATTTAAATATATCAACTTTAAATTCATAATTATATTTATTTTATTGATGATATATTAACGCATGAAATGACACGTCAATCGATAATGATAATTACATTTGCTTTATTAATAATATGTGAAATCATATATTAACATTATAATTACTTTTTAAAAAGGGATAAATCTCAAAACTATATTTGAACTATTGTTCAATGTGAAAATTCTATACATGAATTTTGATTTTGTGCATTTTATACATGAAATTTTGGTTTGATCTAATTCTTATAAATTATTAACACAATTATTGATATAACATCATTTTATGTTTATATACTACATATATAAATAATTATATTTATCCAATATAAAAATAAATTGATGTATTTATTTCTTTAAGGCTCCGTTTGTTTCACTGAAATGGCTTCCGGAAAATTATTTCTGGAAAATTACTTTTCTGAAAAAGCTAATATTTTCTAGTGTTTGGATGAATCTGTGTAAAATATTTTCTTTTGTTTGGCAGGTTCTTTAAAAATATTTCATAAAAGTAGTTTTCAATTAAACAAACATACATTTGATTTTTTTTTCATTGTTTAATTGAGTTTATTTTATATCTATAATTTTATATTTTACATTGTTTTTACATATATTAAAAATATTTTGTTAAATTTAGGTTCATTGCAACGATTATTTTTAGTTACATGACTACCAACTGAGTATTTTTTATTTAAAATGTGACATTAACAAAATTGACAAAAAAAATCAACAATGTCGTAGTTGGACTTGATTTTCAAATCTCGAAAGTAGAGGACTAAATTCTTGAAAATAAAAGTACGAAACTAAATTGCAAATTTGTGAAGAGTATATAAACTTATGACATATTTTAACATTTATACTACAAAACATTTATTATTAATATATTTATAATTGTAATAAATATTTAGTATTAAAATATTAATATTGATATTTAAAATTATTATTTTAAAATTTACTATTAAAATAAAATTTAAATATTAAATAATTTATTAAAATAATAAATTATATTAACTATATTAATAATTTATTATATGACTAAATATAAATAATTAAATACGTATATTTAATACTATTAAAATAATATTTTATATTAATATTTTAAATATTTAAATATTTTTAAAATAAAAAATTTATTATCAATATAATAAAATTAAACTTGATTTAAGTTAATTTTATATAAAAGTAAAATTATCTATTGAGGAGCTCTTTTCTGGAAAATGAATTATGCTTTTCAAAAGGGTAAGTCATTTTACAAGGAAAAAGGCTTATTTTCCGTTGACCTGTAAGTCATTTTACGTTGACCAAGCTGTTTTCTGTGAAATAAACATAGGAAAATGCAGAAAACATTTTCCGTAAAACCTTTTACATGTAAACAAACGGACCCTAAATGTGTATGATTAAATTAAAATTAAAGTTTCAACTATACATTTAAACCACAATTAGAGTTTCACGTGTATAATTACACCAAATTAAATTTTATGTATACAATTGCACATTAAATCAAAGTTCATGTATAATTTTGAGATTTATCCCTTTAAAAAATGTTCCCATTAATCAACATGAGTATTAAACATCATATGATAATCACAATGTATAAAAGACATAAAACTGCAACTAATAATATAGAACAAACTATATAAAAAAATAGAAAAAGTACTTAAGTTTACATTGGTGTAAGTCAAAAGTGCTCTCTCGTACTCTCCCAAAGAAACAGGTTTGTTGTGGTTGGGTTCTGAGTAGGGTGGTGACAAAGATAGTTATGGAGAGGGATGACATCTCTCTCCTAGAAGAAGAATTGGTACATCTGACAGTTAAAAGCTCGCCAGTAGTCTCCAGTGGAAACCCGACTCTCTTAGGAACGGTCTGGACAACGAAAACCTACAATCCGGATAGCTTTTGAGCCCAATTAAAAAGCATCTGGAAAACAAAAAAGAAATTTGACATCAAAATTGTTTGTCAAAACTTGTTTATGATTGAGTTTGATGATGAGGAAGATCTGGAATTACTACTGGCAGGAAGGCCTTGGCTTTTTAGACGAAATTTGGTGATTTTCAAAAAATTGGACAAGGCAATGGAAAGAAGCAACCTTCATTTGGTTGAGTTTCCCTTTTGGCTTAAAATAGGTTCTTGTCCACCTGAATATGAAAATAAATATCTTACACGTGCGATTGGATCCACTTTTGAAGGAATCATTAGTTCAGAAATAAATAGGGATTTCTGTTGTATAAAAGTGGAGTTAGATGTTCAAAAGCCTTTACGTGCAAGAATTTTCATTCTGGCTAGTATGCAAGGAAAATCTTGGGTCCCTTTTAAATATGAAAATTTGCCTGGATTTTGCTTTGGATGTGGGCGAATGGGACACAGAATTAAGGAACGTAAAGATACTCTAGATGAATCTAAGGAATTTCCAAGAGACGATGTACCTTTTTCTTTAGCTCTAAAAGCAGAATCAAGCTTGATGGGGAAGTTAAGTATGCGACTAGGAAAAAATATGAAGAAATCAATGACGCAATGTTTCTACTTGGGGTAATTTGATGAAACAAGGGGGAAAATAAAAATTTTGATATAGTTTAGGGCAAAAGGTGGACGACGGTGAAGGAAAATTCGGGAATAAGGGAGGTAGAAACCAACTTAGACTCTCACTTGTCATGACTGGATTCAAGGAAAAAGATAAGGATAAAATTTGGTGTGATGATAAGAATGAACGCAATGATAAAGTCTTCTATTCTAAAATTTCAAATAGTGATAAAATAGAACAAAGTGGGCCTTTAATTTGGGCTAGCCCTCATTCAACTACGAAAATGGGCCAAGTAGATTCATCTCATAACATCATTGATGAACCCAAGGGATTAAGGAAATGATGGAGACAAATAGGAAATAATACCCTAATGGATCAAAGTGAGGGGGCATTCACTTATCAGAAAAGGAAATGGGATTGGGAGCGTCTAGAGGATTTAGGATCACTCTTCGTAGGTAAAGTTAGGGGGAAAAGGGCAAAACTAGTAGCGGAGGAATTTGAAATTGGAGAAAACATATTTCAAAGGGGTAATTCTATAGGAGAAGATCAAACATCACCAAATCTAGGATCGATGACAGCCAGTTGGCTTGCCGACCAGGCGCAATAAAAATCTTATACTAGAATGTTCGTGGTTTGGGAAACCCACGGGCAGTGCGTAGACTTCGGAATGTACTGAAGTTATATAAGCCCTAATTTTTCTTCTTTATGGAGACGAAACTTGATAATCATAAGATGAAATTAGTTAGGAGGTAATATGGTTTCATAAATGAGATTGAGGTAGGGGCGGAAGGGACCAAAAGTGGTTTATGTTTAGCCGAAAAGAAGGAGGTGGATATTATACTTAGGAGTTTCTCTAGGAATTATATTTATATGATGGTTAAGTCAAAAGAAGTGGATTTGAAATAGAGTTTTACGGGGTTTTATGGATATCTGTTTTCAAACGGAAGAAGTGATTTATAGAATGAGTTAAGAAGACTGAGGACGACTATTGATCTTCCATGATTAGTTTGTGGAGATTTTAATGAAATTTTATATGCGTCTGAGAAAAAGGGTGGATTGCCAAGAGAAAAAAAAGAATGGAGTAGTTTCGAGAAACTCTTTCGGATTGTGGTCTTTATGATATGGGTTTTTTGGGTCTATAGTTCACATGGGAAAGGGGAAATTTGTCAGAAATGAATATTAGGAAGCGACTTGATAGGGGAGTGGTGAATACAAACTGGTTAGAGCGATTTTCACATGCTTCAGTTCGACATTTACCATATTTTTTCTTTGACCATTGTCCTCTCCTAATTCAATTAGAAGAAAATGGTACAGAGAGGAACAGAGAAAATTTTTATTTTGAAACTTGGTGGATGATGGAGGAGACCTTTGAAGGAGAAGTCCAAAGACTATAGAGTTTGACAAGTGGGGATTTCTTACAAAAACTGGAAAGCTTTGGTAGGGGTTTGATGGGATGGGGTCGATGCATTCGGTGGAAAAGGAATGAATTAAAAGCGAAGCTGAACCGAAAGCTGCAAGATTTGATGAATGCAGATTGACAAAATGAAACTTTAGACGATTTAATTGATACAAAAATCCAATTAAATTGAGAGGTTGACAAGAAGGAACTGCACTGGGAACAAAGGGCGAGGATTAATTACCTTAAGCCTAGCGATAAAAACACGAAATTCTTCCATACCTTTGCCTTGCTGTAACATCCCGATTTTCAGAGTGACGGAATAGTGATTTTGGGACCACAAATTTCATCGTGTCAACTTGTAAATGTTATTTTTAGAATATTTATAGAGTCATTATAGTTTTATTAAAATTTGGTTTAGAAATATTAACGTTTAGTTAGTTAATTTAGGAAAAATGACTAAATTGAAAAAGATATAAAAGTTGTTAAATAATGCATTTAGGTGATTAAATTGATTATTTATTAATTAAAGAAGGATCTATATGGTAATTATGCCTTAATTAATGAGGTGGGACGGCATTAATAAGGAAAAATAATAAAAAATTAGTAATTAATGGCAAAATGATAAATAAATTGAAATTAGTTAAAAACAAATAGAAAAACAAAACAATTTCTATTCATCTTCTTCATTTGGTCGAATTCAACATTTGGGGGGAGATCTTCACATTTCTGTTCTTTATCTTCTTGCATGTGAGTTCAATTCTTACCCATTTCTTATAATTTTTATGTTTTTGAGATCGTTGCAACTTGGTCCAGCTAGTCCGTACCTTCGTTTCTGATTCTATTAAAAATTTTGGAAGTTTCCATTATTGAATACTAGATGTTTTTGATGAATAATCATGTATTTGGAACTTTGATTGTGTTGTGTGATGATTTGGTAAAGTGATTTTTGTTAAATTTTGATTTTACGATTAAATTGTGAAAATGTCAAAATATTAGGGTTGGATAGTGAATTTGATGTTTATTAGAGGCTTTTTGAGGGCCTAGAATATTTGGATAAATTATTGATTTGAGAAAATTGGTTAATTTGATGAATTAACTAATTAAGGGATTAAATTGCAAAATTATAAGTGTTTAGGTAATTATGTAAATTTGAAAAATAAAAGGGTATTAACTGTAAAATGGATTGGAAATGAAATATATGCTAATAAATGAGTAATTTTATATTTTATATCAAGATTCCATATATATTCGTGGAAAAAGAAAAATAGCGGAATAGTTCTTAAACTTCTGCAATTACTACAATTCAGTCCAGGTAAGTTCGTACGGTTAAAAGTTAACTTTTGTATTAATTGGTGATTGGTATTATATATATATTCTATTATTAAAAATGAATTATTGTTTGAATTATAATATTGAATTTGATATTCAGTTTGAATTGAACGTGGGATTTAAGTACATTTGTGATTTGGTATATTACGGGGGTTTGGAGTAGAGATGGTACTGGAAGGAGACATCGTCATTTTATCCAAGTAAACAGGGGTTCAACATTTGTTGCGAACTCTCGCGTTTTACTTTCTGTTTGGCGTGATTGGGTGGATCAGCTCTCACGAGCTTCTGTTCAGCTCTTACGAGTTTCTGTTTAGCTTTCAAGCTTCTTTTGGTGTATTCGAGAGGACCAACTCTTATAAGCTTTTATTGAAGATGTACTCTTACCCGTAAGTTGTTCTTCGAATGGAAAATCTCGGTAAGGTGATTTATTTAACAAATTTGAAAGACATGTTATTTATTTTTGTATTGATTTGAACACGGATGTATTTATCAATTGAAGTTATGAATGACAAGGAGTTCTCTTGGATGATTTTTATTATTTGATTTATTATAGTTAGTTCGGTAAGATTTTCGTTTAACTCGTCGAACTTACTAAGCTTCACTAAGCTTACTTGTGATGTTTAATGTCATTGTAGATTTTCGGAAGGTTGGACGATCGGATCGGCATTCAAGTCACACTATCCAGTTTATCTCGGTAGTTTTTGAAATGCTTAATTTAGATTATATGGCATGTATAGGCTTTTGTGCGGTTTTGGTTAAAGTTTGGCTTATGTAAATATTATGAATGATATTTTGTTTATATAACCAACTTGAATATTGGTATGAGAATGAGGTATAATTGTGATGCTAGTATATGTGATATATATATGTATTTGAAAGAGTTGATGAATTGAATTGATGTTTATTTTATGGTGAAAATGTTATATACTTGTGGTACCATTAAGGGTACATAGGTTAGACACTATTTAGGTTGGTTTGACGTGTTTATGGCTCGATTATTATCATTTTGGATTGGTATTTTGATTAGTATTTGAGTTTCCTAAGGTCTAAGCAATTATGAAATGGTAAACTTGTGTTTTAAGGTTCATTTTGGGACCTGTGACATGGGCGTGTGTCTCAGCCGTGTGTGACACATGGCTGTGTGTCCCTTATAGGTTCAATGCATACAACTCAGGCTATTACACAGCCTGGCACATGGCCTGGCACATAGGCGTGTGAGATCATTTCGAAGGGTATACGGTCTGGCACACGGGCGTGTGGCTTGGCCGTATGACCCAAATCAGTGAGTTACACGGGCACAGACACGAGCTGGGACACGTCCTTGTGTCTCTATCTTGAATGTCCACACGGCCTGAAACATGGGCATGTGTCTCAGCCGTGTGAGTGACACGACCGTGTGACCCCTGTAGTCTAAAATTTTTAACTTTTTCCTAAAATTCCCAAATGTTTCTGATTTAGTCCCAGACTATTTTCAAAGTATTTTTAGGGCCCGAAGGCTCGATTAAAGGACATTATGAATGTGTAATTAGATTATGTTTGTTTTGATGTATGAATTGAATGGTTTTCTATTTTGTTAGTCTGGTAATGCTCTGTAACCCTGTTTCGACGACGGATACAGGTTAGAGGTGTTTCATTTAGTGGTATTAGAGCTACGATTTAGTCTATTCTCAGACTGAACTTAGCGTGTGAAATGTCTAGAATTACATGCCATGTAAATTTGCGATAGTGTAATGTGTATGATCCGATCTAACCTTTATTTTCTTATAGATTGTAAAGATGTTAGACGAATCTGATCGTGTTGACAATGATGAGGTTAACAGTAACGTACCGACTTCTGATCATGGGACTAGTAGTAATGTCCCGATTCCTCCGACTCAGGAACATGAGCTTAAAAATATGTTCTTTAGGTATAAGAACTAGTGGTTCAGTGAGTTTATGCAAGTGAAAAATCTGGCTCAATGACCTCTTCCCCCTATTATACCACCTATTGTACCTCTGGTAGCACTTCCACCTCCTTCAGTGATTGAACGTAATAGACGTATTCCAGTTGAGAAACTTAGAAAGTGCGGTGCTGAAGAATTTCGGGGCAGATCAGAAGATGATTCGATTAAAGCTGAGTACTGGCTTAAAAATATATTACGAGTTTTCAAAAAATGACTTGCTCTCCTGATGACTTTCTTAGATATGTTGTTTCGTTATTAAAAGAGGAAGCGTATAGTTGGTGGTCGATAATAGTAGTTGTGGTACCGAGGGAGAAAATTTTCTAGGAATTCTTTTAGACCAAGTTTAAAAAGAAATATGTCGGGAAAAAGTATCTGGACAAAAAAAAAGAGAGAATTTCTTGAGTTACGTCAGGGAAATAGATCGGTAGCTGAATACGAGAGAGAATTTGTGTATCTTAGTAAATATGCTCGAGAAATTGTACCTACAGAAGAAGAAATGTGTATCTGATTTAAAGATGGCTTGAATGAAATACGAGAATTTGTTGTCTTGTCTCATCGTGAGCAGAAAATGGAAGAAGTGTACAATCACAAGCTACAACGGGATAGACGGATTCAAGAGTTCCACAAAAGAAGTTCTTCCAAGTCGTATTCTGCATCACCGGCGAAGAAAACTAAAGATGATTTTAGCCGAGCTACTTTAGTGTTTGAGCATCTGAACAAAAACAAGACTATTCAACATGATTTCAGAGTACCTACTAGACCAACTGATAGTGTGGGTAATGTATAAAATGTTTCGAAGCCCAATTGTAGGTATTGTAGGAAATATCATATTGGCGAGTGTAGAGGTAAATCGGGAGCCTGTTATAGATGTGGATCAACTGATCATTTTATTTTTAATTGTCATAAATTGCCAAAAGAGGATAAAGATCAGAAAGAAAAGCAAATGTCTACCTCTTAGAAAAGTAGACGTCTAGGCCAGAATAGTGCTACTGAGACTACTCGTACGGGAATGAAAGACACTGTTGTTCGGTCAGAGGCTAGAGCACCTGCTCTCACCTACGCCATTCAAGCCAGGGAGGAAGCTACTGCTCCAGATGTGATTGTTGGTATATACTATCTCTTTGATGTTACTGTGTATGCATTGATTGACCCTAGGTTGACTCATTCTTATATTTGCACTGCATTAGTAACGAAAAAGAAGTTACCTATTGAATCTACTAATTATGATATTCAAGTTACTAATCCACTAGGTTAGAGTGCGATAGTTAACTTAGTTTGTCGTAATTGTCCACTGAAAGTTAGGGGCTATGAATTCTCTGCTGATTTGATGTTGTTACCCTTTCTGGAATTTGATGTTATCCTGGGTATGGATTGGTTATCTTTGCATGATGCTGTGGTAAACTGTAGACAAAAAAGATAGGAGAGATGATTTCAGTTGAGTCTGAGAGTCCAAAAGATGTTGTCAGAATTATTTTAGCTTTTACTGCTTAGAGATTGATACGAAAAAGTAGCGAAACATTTCTAGCATATATCCTTGATACCCGAGATTCAGAGTCGAAGTTAGATCAGTTACCAGTTGCTAGTGAGTTCGTTGATGTATTTCCTAAAGAGTTTTCAGGTTTACCTCCTGATCGTGAAGTTGATTTTGTGATTGATTTGGTTCTTGGAACTACTTCGATATCAATATCATTATACCGTATGGCAACAGTTGAACTAAAAGAATTGAAAGCACAGTTGCAAGAGTTATTAGACCAAGGGTTTATTCGACCGACCGTGTCTACCTGGGGTGCACCTGTATTGTTTGCGAAAAAAAGACGACTCTTTCAGATTGTGTATAGACTACAGACAGTTGAACAAAGTCACGATAAAAAATAAATACCCTTTTTCCACGTATCGACGATTTGTTCAATCAATTAAAAGGTGCCACAGTATAATCGAAGATAGATCTCAGATCTGGGTATTATCAGTTGAAGGTTAAAGATTGAAATGTGTCAAATAATGCTTTCAGAACTTGTTACGATCATTATGAGTTTCTGGTAATGCCATTTGGTTTAACTAATTCCCCTGCTGCTTTTATGAATTTAATTAGCCAAGTTTTTAACCTCATTTGGATAGATTCGTTGTTATGTTTATTGACAATATAATGATCTATTCCAAGACAGAATCTGAGTTTGCTCAACATCTGAGAATCATATTACAAACTTAGAAAAGCAATTGTAAGCAAAATTTAGTAAATGTGAATTTTGGCTTCACGAGGTTGGATTTTTGGTTCACATAGTATCGACCGATGAGATTCGAGTTTATCTGAGTAAAGTTTCTGCTGTGATGAATTGGAAGACTTCGAAAAATGTTTCAGAAGTGCGAAGTTTTCTGGGTTTAGCAGGTTACTATTGATGTTTTGGTAAAAACTTTTCGATTATTGATTCGCCGATGAATAGATTATTATAGAAAAATGTTGAGTTTGTTTAGTCTTGACTCAGCCTGAATCTGGAGTAGCGTATGTTGTTTATAATGATGTATCTTTCAACATTTTGGGTTGTGTGATGATGCAATCATGAAAGGTAGTAGCTTATGCTTCTTGACAATTAAAGTCGTATGAGAAGAATTATCCTACTCATGATCTCAAGTTGGCCACGATTGTATTCGCTTTGAAGATTTCGAGACATTATTTATACGACGAGAAATGTCACGTGTTTATAGATCACAAAAGTTTAAAGTATTTAATGACTTAGAAAGAATTGAATTTGAGATAGAGATAGTGGTTAGAGTTACTGAAAGATTACGATCTGGTTATTGATTATCATCCAGGAAAGGTTAATTTAGTTGCGGATGCACTTAGTCGAAAGTCGTCATTGTTTGCACTTCGAGCGTTAAATGCCCATTTAGTTCTTAATGAAGATGGTTCTATATTAGCGGAGTTGAGAACGAAACCCCTATTTCTACAACGAATTCAAGAATTGTAATACGAAGATTCGAGATTGATGATGAAATTATAGTTGATTCAGGATAATTTGAGTTCAAAGTATAGTATTGATGATAGTGATATATTGCGCTATCGTGGTAGAATTTTTGTTCCGAATAATTTGGAATTGAAACATGATATTCTTTTTGAAGCTCTTAGTAGTACATATTTTATTCATCTGGGTAGTAAAAAGATGTATTGTGACTTGAAACAAATTTACTGGTGGTCAAGTATGAAACGAGAAATTTGTGAATTTATAGCTAAATGTTTGATTTGCCAGCAGGTGAAACAGAACATCAGGTACAGTCAGATTTACTACAACCTGTTATGATTCCTGAATGGAAGTGGGAGCGAGTCACGATGGATTTCGTATCTGGTTTACCTATAACTCCGAGAAAGAAATATTTGATCTGGGTGATTGTTGACAGATTGACTAAATCGGCACATTTTATTTTAGTCAGAACAAACTTTACACTTGAGAGATTAGCGGAACTATATGTATCTGAGATTGTTAGACTACACGGAGTTTCGACATCAATTATTTCAGATTGAGATCAAAGATTTACATCAAGATTTTGAAGCAAACTTTATGAGGCTTTAGGCACTAAGCTTAATTTCAGCACGACATTTCATCCTCAAACTGACGTGTAATTAGAACGAGTGATTCAGATTTTTCAAGATATGTTGAGATCTTGTATACTCGAATTTGAAGGTAACTGGGAAAAATATCCACCGTTAGCTGAATTAGCATATAATAACAGTTATCAATCCAGTATAAAAATGGCATCGTTTGAAGCTCTTTATGAGAGAAAATGTAAAACACTGTTATATTAGACTGAGCTAAGTGAATCCAAAATGGTGGGGCTTGATTTGATCCGAGAAACTAAAGATTAAGTTCAGATTATTTGGGATAGTTTTAAAGCTGCATTTAATCGTCAAACATCATACACTGATCTGAAAAGAAAAGATATAGAATTTGCTGTTGGTGATCGGGTATTCTTAAAAATCTCTCCGTGGAAGAAAGTGTTACAGTTCAGCAGGAAAGGAAAGCTCAGTCCGAGATTTATCAGACCGTATGAAATTGTTGAAAGAATCAGGCTTTGAGCTTACAGATTAGCTTTGGCCTTTGAACTTGAGAAAATTCATAATGTGTTCCATGTATTGATGCTGAGACGATACAAATCTGATCCTTCACATGTGATTCTTCATAGTGAGGTTGAGTTAAAGTCAGATTTGACATATTCGAAGGAACCAGTGAGAATTTTAGCTCAGGAAGTTAAAGAATTGCGAAATAAAAAAGTTTCGTTAGTAAAAGTATTGTGGCATCGTCATGGTTCAAAAGAAGCTACCTAGGAAATGAGTTATTAGGGTTATTAGGGTGATAGGTAGGATGATTACCTTATAAGTCCAAGGTGGAAAAGAAAATCTATATTGGCAACTAACCACCCAATTAAGTGATTAAAGAATTAAAATTTATGAGTACAAGGATGTTTGGGAATGGAGATGGATAAAGGAAAGAATGTACGCAAGAAAAAGACAAAGTACGCAGTTATGGTGAGACACTTGTGAAACTAGCAGTTATGGTGAGACACTTGTGAAACTACCAAAGCTTGTTGAGTGGCTTAGGATCAGCCAGGGGAAAATCGTTTAGCGACCTATTTGCTTATATATAAGTTCAGGGAATGAAACAAAGATCGCCAACCCAGATTGAGAGAAATTGTCCCAAGACGATCATGGAGTTAAATGTGTTTAGTTATTTTATTATTCTAGCAAGTTTGGGGTTATCTTGCATTGTATAGTAAAGAAACTCACTGAGTTCATTTGAACTTACAAAATCTAGCTATGTAGGACTCGTTGGATGAGTAAGGACCTTAAGGAGAGACCCAACCTGACTGAGATATATCAAGGAGTAATCATTATTTTGGTGTCATGCACATAGGAATGGGGTACCTTTAGACTCTTTGCTTATGGGTCAAATATAATGTAATCAAACAGTTCTTTTAGAGTTTGAAATTAGAGATAGTAAGTTATATTTTAATTTAAGGCTTTTATTGTAAGAATATTTATTAATGAGTAACAAACTTTGCTCTTTAAAATAGTTAAGTTGGAAATTTGTGGTTAGGACCAGTCTGGTTAAATTGTGGCATTCCGTACCTAGATTCAACAATTGGGTCGGGTAAGGGTTTTACAAGTTCTTTCCTCATTTAAAAGGACCAACAAATAGGCCCAAGCTCAACCCTTCTAAGTCTAATTTGTCAAATTATGGCCTGATTTTTTAATATGAGGTTTGAACAATCCAAAAAAAATTGAATATAAAATATCATGATCAAATAGTATTTTCATCATAAAAGCCTCAAAAATTGATCAAATTACCCTTTTATGGCAAAATTACTATTTTGTCCCTTTTACCTTTTTCACTATTTCTTCTCAAAATTTGATATGTAAACCAATTCAAGTTCACAATTCATAATAAACCTTTAATATAATTCCATGAGTGGTGAAATTTTCAATTTTTCTCTTTTCCTGGTTAAATAAGAAATTTACAATTTAGCCCTTACACTATTTTTTTTTCAATTTAGTCCTGAAAGTGATTTTCGTCTCACCAAATCATGCATCTAATCTATTTCATATCCAATAATCCACAATGATTCATATTTTCCTCCTTTAGACAACTTTGCACATTAGTCCTCATACCTTTTAAAATTTATGATTTGGTCCCTTTTATCAAATTTTCACCTTTACAACTCTTTTCACGTAATTCCTCTTCCAACATCATTCCCTAAATTTTTCTCATAATTTTTTTCTTAATATTTGAACTCGAAATTATGTCACGTGTCATATTGGAATTTATGGGGTGTTACATTTAGCGTTTTCGTACTCAAATCAATTTGAAAAGTTGCATTTTAAACCCCTCCAGTGCTCCAAAATACTTTCTTTATGTTTTCATTTATCTTAGTCCCGGGAAAATATGTTAAGTGATTTTGAAAACGTGTTTAAATCTTTGTAAATGTTGAAATTGGTTTTATGAGAATTTATGATATGAACAATTCTTGATTTTTGATTGTTAAAGTGATTGTTTTGTCAATTTGATATAATTTATCAGTAACTATCATCGGGACAACTAAGAGGTGTTACATTATTTTTTGCCATATATTTGATTATTCTCGCAACCTTTATAGGTGAATTACTTAATGATGCCCTATTAGTTACTACATCTAGATTACCTTTGATTGATTCTTTTAACCCAGTATAGAAAGTTTAGATTTACAGCCAATTTGGCACCTGATGGTGAGCACACTTCTTCTGCAAGTCCTTGAACCATTTATATGTAAGAGTATGCCCAAAGATCAATCATGAGATGGTTGTAATAACATACTTGATTTACCATGTTTATTAATATAAGACTGTAATACCCTGAAAATTTTTACAGTAAGATATTATCTTTGATATAGTAAGGAAATAAAGTGACAAAAGGAGAATTTTGAGTTATGACAACATTGGGAAGTATATTATGACATATTAATTAAAGAAATGATTAAATTACAAAAGTGAGAAAAGTTTTGTTACCCAAGAGTAAATACTCAAAATTTGAGGGGTTAAAGTGTAAATATGAAAAGTTGAAGGACCAATAATGTAAATATTTTAAGGGTGGAATAATCTAGAAACTAAGGAAAATGGATGAATTGGGACCAAATTGAATAGATGAAGAATTATGAGGACTAAATCATAATTTTACCAAATTAAGAGATGACTCAAGGATGGAATTTTAAAAGATCTAAAGGGAAAATGGTCAATTAGAAGAAAGAGAAATCTAGAAAATAATGATGATGTTGGAGATATTTTAGATTAAATAAATAAATATTTAGTTTATTAATATTTTAATTTGATTTTTAAATGACATTTTATCATTTTATTATTATTTTATTTAGTATATATATATATGGAAGAAAAGATGAAGAATCATCATCTTCTCCCATGCATTCCAACGTATGAAGAGAAAAGAAAGAAAGAAACTTTCTTTTCTTTACAATTTGGTCCTCTCACTAAAATTTTACCATTTTCACTTAGAAATCAAAGAAATTTCCATAGCCACCAAGAGAGAAAATTTATAAGGAGACCATAGGGAGCTAGAATATCAAGTTATATTCATGAAATAGAGGTTGAAGGAGAGATAAAATCAAGTTAAAGATTGAAATCAATAGAGCAAGGTAAGAACATCAAGATTTCAATATATTTTTGAGTTTGATATTATTGAAAAAGCATGGAATTGATGTTAATGTAGGGTTTTGTTATATAAGATACTATGTTCTTGATATGTTAGTGAAGGGAAGCAAGAGGAATTGATAGAAAATATTGTAGAGAAAGGAAATGAGGGTGTTATAAATTTGATTATCAACATCTTGCACTAAAACAGTTTTGGACAGCAACAGTAGGTTAAATTTGAAAAATCACCATAAATCATGGAAATTGAATTAGAGGATGAAAAAAATATGGAATTAAATATTATTGAGTCTAGTTTCTTATAGAAGAAACGGTGTAAGCAATGGAATTGTAAATCATGAGTTATAATAAAGTTTGTGAGATAAGGTCAGAATGATTTTGGGTTCCCCTGTTCTGACTTTGGAAAATCATCAAAAATTGGATAAAAATTATTAGGGGCTTAAATTTATATTTTTAAAATAATTAATGAGTTTATTTTCAATATAAACAAACTGGAACATCATCCTAATTCTATACAAAGAGATAATTAATTTTTAGTGAAGAGGGGTCGGAACTGTCAAACAGTGAAACATGGGAAACTTTAAAGAATAAACTGTACTTATTGGCTAAACAAAAAATTTTATGGTAATAAGATATGTGAGTCTAGTTTCAGATAAAATTTGTGGATCTCAATTCGGAGTTCTGTAGCTTAAGATATAATTAATTTAGTGACTATGACTCAAGTGAACAGCTTGTTATGGGTAAACAAATAAATAGTGGTATTATGTATATATCAAGGATGTGGAATGGAGTGGTGGAGGAGGAAAAATATATGTGAATATCCAGCTGATATGATTTTATTTTAAAATGGCTAATTTACATGTTTTAGGTTCAGGGACTAAATTGAATAAAAGTAAAATTTTAAGGGTAATTTTGTAAAAATGTCAAAAATGACCAAATTGCATGAAATGAAATGTTTTATTATTTAAATTAATAAATTGAATGAAATATTAATTTAGATCAAGATTGGGGGGAAATTCGAGGAAAATGGAAAATTACCAAAATGTCCCTAAATTTTGGTATTTCTGCAATTTAGCTGTGTAAGTTCGTGTAACTTGAATTATATTCTTAAATGCTTGAAATGTTTGTTATTGATGTGAATATAATTTGAATGTTCATTGTATGAAAATTGATGAAACATTGATATATTTGATAAAAAGGGGAAGAAATCCCGATTGAATGGAAGGAAAATTTGATGGATCTCTGAAAAGGAATTGACGGTAAAAAGGATCTAGCCCGGACGGGTGATCCTGTCCTGATATGGCCCTCCTGAAGAATATGTGGAAAATGGATTTAGCCCGGACGGGTAATCCGAATTAGGGTCAGAATTTAGCCTGGACTGGTAATTCAGATCCAAGCTCATTAGAGTAATTGTCATTGCAGGGGATTTAGCCTGGACTGGTAATCCCGACAATACTCTATGAATTTATATTACAGGGGATTTAGACTGGATTGGTAATCCCGCTGTAAGGATGAGGTTCGCAGGAGTGTGCTCTCTGAAATGAAAATGTGCGCACATGAATATGAATTGACGGACCCAGATTTGTACACTTAGGTGTACCCTTGAAAATCCATCGAAATTCCAAGTAGTTCAACGGGATAAATATGGAAAAATAACAAGGAAATGGAAATCATGGTATTGATGAGCTCATCAATCATGGTATATATATTATTGATACATGGAAATTATTGAACTAACTTGAATGTTGAGTTTGTGCATGTTAGGGGAATAATACATTGAGTGGCATGTATAAGCCTCATTAATGTTTTGATTTTGTTTGGTTTTAAATATGAATGCTTGATGAAATGAAATGTCTTTAAATTAATTTGTAAACTCCGATAATGCTCTATAACCCTATTCTGGCAATAGATATGGGTTAGGGGTGTTACACGCCATACTTATTTATATGTCATAGTCTACTCAAGATATCAAGGAACATGGGATGGACTATGCAAGTGTGACTAGTCTACTCAAGATATCAAGGAACATGGGATGGACTATGCAAGTGTGACTATTCCATAACTTGTGTCCATTCCAAAGATAAAGGACTTAAGGATTAATGCATGAAAGGTTAATCACAAAAGGTTATGTCGAATCATGACTTCTTGTAACTTAGGTAGCAATGATGCATTGCCAGACACCACTCATTATTTGTATCATTAGAATCGTTCTAGTATTACTGCTAACGTTACAAGAACCTACAGGGTCACACCCTATGGTTGAAATGAACGGAATAAAATATAGTTGGTATTGTGGTTGATTGTCACATGAATTAAATTAATTATAGAATTAATTTAATTAGGCAATCAAATATCGAACATATTATATGTACAAGGATGTTGTGCACACAATGAGAACATAGTTCTATTAATATATGAATTTGGTTCGTATATAAATTTAAATAAATATAGTTTATCGAAATCCTTGTTATAATTAATGTAATTATAATTTTCGGTTAAAAAAATTATTATATTTATTTATTTTTATTATGTTCGGATAAAAATTTTATGAATTATGATTCATTATATATATACCAATTATAAAAGGGTGAGTGTGTTAGAGTTTAAAAAAAAAACCCTAAAACGAAAACTTTGCTTGTGAGGTCTAGCAGCCATCAAGCAAAGAATTCTCCAAAAACAGTTTTGGAAATTTCTTCCGTTCATTGTCAAACTGGGTGGATTACGTAGAGGTCGAAATCATAAAAGGTTGCGGCTTGGTTCAATAGTAGATCAGAATTCTCAATGCCGAGGCGTCGTTGTCTACTCAGATTGAAATTACGGTAATTTCGAAACCATTATTTCACCCCGATTCATTCCTTGCACATGGATCCATTGGTTGGATCGCCGGAATTATTTTTTTATTATTTTTTGCTGCGCCATGGGGGTACCGGAATTATATATTCCTTGTGTAATGTTGTCCAATCAGCTAGAAACTAAATATGTTATTATGCAATTTAGCTATCTTAAATGGAGGGAGAACTTAGCTAAGAAAATTTCCATCACTTGGTCCTAATTTGTAATAAACCCATCTAATCAATCCACAACTTTTCTAGTCAGGGAAGATGGATATTGTACGTTTTACTTCTAACGGTTTTTTTAAGAAACACCATTAAACTTAAATATATTGCATAATTTAATTAACTTCTGCAAATGTTGATTGGAACCTTGATGAGAAAATCCAGAAATATGCTTCAACCTTTTGGATAACCACTAGCTTGCTCTAAAAGTTGTTTACTTCCACCATCAAAAAGCAAATACTAGTTCTGAGTCCTTTGAGGTGAGATATAACATAATCTCTAGCTGACACCGAAGCAGTAGAAAGAGCATGCATTAGCATTAGCATTGACGTCCCTTGTAATTAATTCCTCAAACTCAATGTCTAAATGAATGTCAAGTCTTCTAAGTCTACATAAAATCTTCTCAATCTCTAAATCTAGCAGGAATAATTCAAGATTTTGACTACTTGATCAAATATCACAAGTGCAAGTATACTATAATATGATCGTTCCCACAAAGAGCTAATAATCACCAACTATTACTTTATATCCCATCAAAATAAATCGTTGATAGAATATTTTAAAAACTAAATCTAGCAAAGCAAATTAAAAGGAGTAGTTAATCTATATATATATATATAAAGTTAAGATTACAATTTTATCCAATTTATAGCTAATTATTCTATTTCCACCTAATTTATTCTAAATTTTCTTTAACCCTTTTCGAGAAATTAAAATCTAACTTAATATAATTACATACGAATATTCACATGCCAATAAATTAAATCAAATTGATCAAAATAAACTCTGACCTAAAATGTTTAGGTATATTTCTATTTCAATTACGAATCAACCCAACTATTAGTTAAAAGTTATTCATTGTTAACCTAAATCATAAAATCTTTTTCCAACGTCTTTTGTCAAAAAAAAGTTGATTAGACTATTAACGATAAAATGTGGGAATGAATAACTACTCAAAACTGAGGAATGGACTAAACATGGAATTAGAAAAAAATTAATTGACGGAAAAATTAAAAGCATCTCTAAATAGAAATCATGGAAAATAGAACAAGAAAATAAAGGAGATGAATAACTAATTTAAATGTTTTTGGCTTTTAGATGATCAAATTTAGTGTGAAAATATAAAATTACTCTTCTCATTTATATTGGGTATACAAATGTAGAGGAATTTTATATTATATATTTGTAAAATTTATATTAAGTGTATAATTAGAATTTAAAATTTTAATATATATTAACAGATACAAAATATATATTTAATTTTGAAAAAATTTATATACAGTTTTAATATCTAAAATATGAGTTGTACCTTCAAATAAAATTTTACTTCAAAATTATTCAATAAAGGGTTAATGAGAATCCAAATTAAACTACAATAATTAATATTTAAAAACATATTTCGAGAGTATGATAAAAGTAATATAATAAAATCATTATTGTCGAAACTATTTTTTTTATTTTTGAAAAAAAAACAAAAATTATTTGTCGATAAAAATTTGGAGTCGCCACCAATCTTTTATCAAGGTGTGATTGGGTCACCTAAAAACGACTTTGGTTTACGAATTTTAAAAAAAAACGGGTTCGGGAGTCAGTTACGTATGAGGAAGGATTAGCACCCTCATAACGCCCAAAAATTGGTACCTAGTTAATTAATTAATGTCTTAATGTCGAAAATTTGAAAATATATAATCCTTAGCAAAAACTTAAAAAACGTTACGTATTAAGACCCTTATCATTTCAGAGAAAGAAAATGTCACACCCAATGCGTTAGGGCACGACATTCTAATTTCCTCAAAAATGAATTAGGCTAGAATACTCGTGTAATAAAAATTTAAAAGAATATCCATTTATTCAAGATTTAAGAAATCGCGGCCTAATACGTTAGGACACAATTCCTCCAAAATCCCAAACTTGGAATATTTCCTTTATTCTTTTTTAGAAAAAATCTTCATTTCGAGAAATCAATGCGTCACATCTAAACGTTATGACACAACGTGTTAAATTCCCAATAATGAGTTCTTATTTTTTGATTAAAGAGAAATGCTCGATTGTTAGATTTAACGAAGAAAATCGGAACCCAATACGTTAGGGCTCAATTTCCTTAAAAATCCTAAATACAAGCATTATTTCAATTCTGAAAAGTTTGAAATCGAGTAAAAAAAATGATGTGATGCTACATTAAATATACAATGCAATAATAAATATTACAATGGTATAGAAATAATGCATACAAATAAATAAATAAAACTAATATACATAAAAAATAAACAATGACATGCAAAGTATCACATAAACGAGCAAAATAATATAAATGAAAACACAAATAAATAACAAAAATAAAATAAAAGGTACATGATATCCACATTAAACTATGAAAATACACATGAATTTATATATAAAATTAGATTATAAAAGATTTATATAAACAAAATACATAATGCATTTGTGAAAATAGAGAAAGTAGGAAAATATGTATATACATATAAATTATAAAATACATGTTAAAATAAATAGGTATTTAAGCATTTTGAAAATACAAAAAACATAGATATACACATGTTTTATATAAAAGAATATTTGTTAGGAAAAAGGAAAAAAATAAATGAAAAAATAATAATTACATTACTAGAATTAATTAATAATAATAAATAATAAAAAAACTAAATTGAACTAGAATTCAAAATTTTGGGGTAAATTCGCAAATAAATAGAGCCAAAAGGACTAAATCGAACACGCGAATTACATAGAGGGGCTGGAAGGGAAGTTTTCCCTTCTCCTCTAAAACGACGTCGTTCCAGCAGGGCCAAATTGAAATTGAAAATAAATTAAAGGGCGAATTAAAAAAATAAAAAAACTTAATTGTAAAATATCAAAAAGGCGTAGGGGCTAAAAGCGTAATTCAGAGTCGGGTCGGTCCCCCAAAACGACGTCGTTTTGGCATCTGGGGAGGCCTGGTGAAATGGTGTCGTTTCACTAGACTATTTAAGTAAAAAAAAACCTAAAAATTTCATTTTTCCCTTTCTGTTTTTAAAAAAAAAAACTAAAAAAGCTCTCAACCTTTCCCCTTTCCTCCGGGCACGGCCTAAGGCCCGGTCATCGGTCGGTCACCGGCCACCGCGTCGGCCGCCTATCTTCGGCGCCGACACCGCCGTCTGCGGTGGCCGAAAAAGGGAGAAATCCCCTATTCGATTCCTTAGGCTCCTCTAAGCCTAAATCTGGTTTAAAAATCTCCAAAAGGTAAGCGTAAAACCCTCAAAAGCCCAAAAAACCTTTCGGTTTCCGGCCGTCTTTCCTCGGAGACGACTTCCTCGGCCGTTCACGGCGATTTGGGCTCAAAACACAGGTTATTTCTCCCTTTTCTCTTACTTATTTTATTTGTATGTATATAAATGATAAAATAAATAAATATAACAGTAGAAAATAAATAAAAATTGTAAGTAACAACCTTTGATCGATTCTTTGCTCTTTTCGTTGCGAAAGTAATAGCTTTTTTATTTTATTTCTGAAAAATCCCCCTGGTGCAGTGTTACAATGGCTTTTTTATAGCCAAAATTACAATTTCATAAATAAATCTAATCCATTTTCTTTGATTCGCAATCTTTTTTCTTTCCATATACTGCTATTTCCCTTCTTGATGCGCAGGTATGAAGATCGCGCGGAGATTCGGGGGCATGGTTGTGGCGACCGAAGTTTACCCTAGAACCTTAGGGTTTCTAAAATTGCTTTGGGCCTGGGGGTTAATTTTGGGCCTCTATTTATTTTGGGTTTGGGCCATATAGGCCGATTTGTAATTCGGGCCCTGTATTCTGTGTTTGTAATTTATATTGGACTATTGAACTTTATTTTTATTTTTTGGTTTTTATTGTTTTAACAAGCCCATGGCAAAATTGGGTATTACAGCTGCCCCTCTTTACTCGTTATCGTGTAACGGGAACAGAACAAAGACTTTTAAAATGCCCAATTTTGCTCGACCGTGCTGGCTTTCGGTACCCTTCTTCCTCAAGTAGTCTCATTCCTTCCTACTGCATCTTCAGATGTATAGGAACTAGTGCTTCAATCTACACCACTGCAACTTCAGGGAGATAAGACTTATAGCTTCCTTAAGTCTGCTCCATTGCAATATCAAGGAGATAAGACCCGATGCGATCTACTCTACTACAACTTCAGAGAGATAAGATCCAAGGTTTTAATCCGCTCCATTGCAACTTCAGGGAGATAGGATTATCGGCTTTAATCTACTCCACTGCAACTTCAGGGAGATAAGATTTGCTATCTTCAGTCTGCCTCACTGCAACTTCAGGAGGATAAGACTTACTTACTTAGTCTGCTCCACTGCAACTTCAAGGAGATAGGATTATCGGCTCTAATCTGGTCCGCTGCAACTTCAGGGAGATAAGATTTACCATCTTCAGTCTACCTCACTGCAACTTCAGGAGGATAAGACTTGATTGCTTAGTCTGCTCCACTGCAACTTCAGGGAGATAAGACTAGATGCGATCTGCTCTCTGCAACTTCAGAGAGATAAGATCCAAAGTTTTAATCTGTTCCACTGTAACCTCAGGGAGATAGGATTATCGACTTTAACCTGCTCCACTGCAACTTCAGGGAGATAAGGTTTGCAATCTTCAGTCTGCCTCACTGCAACTTCAGGAGGATAAGACTTGCTTACTTAGTCTGCTTTACTGCAACTTCAAGAAGATAAGACTAGATGGGATCTGCTCTCTGTAACTTCAGAGAGATAAGATCCAATATTTTAATCCACTCCACTGCAACTTCAGGGAGATAGGATTATTGGCCATGGATCTGTTCTCGAGGGAACATGACCTGTAAAAAAAATCCATTTTATGAACTTAATTATGCCTAGTGATTAGGATGTCATGATCAAAATAAATTCAATGCTCCTAACTAGACATGTATGAATGACATTTGAATGAATGCAGAATGTCATTTTTCGAGAATTATCACTCAAGTTATCATTTCTTAAAGTTTATTAAGGTTTTATCACTGACGCCTTTTGCTTGGCTGACATCTCTAAAGAAACACTTAATCAAATTGCCCCCAATTGTGAACTTCAAAACTCAACCCACTAGGACGCAGAATTTGTACCATATTCCTTCCACCGTGACCCAAGGGTAGGAAGATTTGACTCTTCTCAATCCTCTCCTATCGTAATTCAAGGATGCAGATCATGAAACTCTTTTACACCACTCCCAGGGTGTCCTACCAAATGCTCATGCCCAAATGAGGGGTTTTCTTTCCATAGGGGACTTCTTCCTACCCCATCAAGCCTTCTTTCCGTCTCATTCGATATTTAGACATCCAAATCCTAAAAAGCAGTCTTAATTTAGACATTTTCCTTCTTAGGCTCTTTAACTTTTGAACTTGGTGCGTTCTAAACAATAGTCCTATTTCAGGTTACTAAATTATTTAGAAATTCCCAGAGTAATATGCAAAACTTTTTTTGTGAAAGTTTATTAGTCCATCAATCATTATTCTAATGCGACATGCTTGCACAAAGATAAAAAATACTGAGTAAGAGATGAATTAATTCAGGTCATAACTCGAATAATAAAAAGGAATTTATTGATAGTAAGTGTCTTGAAAAGAAAAACTATTCAAGAACAGCAAAGAATGAAGTATTTACAAGAACCAACAAACTTGGTACAAATAATATGAAGACTAGGTGCTTTGGATATCGCCGCTTGAACTTCTCCGTGCAAACCAAGAACCATTCTGAATTTAACATGTGTTTAGAGGATCTACAGTACTTTGTCGATACCTCAAGACGTCGTATATCCTTTTCTTGTTGACTTAAGTGTATCAGGATCACCATATGCCCCAATCTGAAAGTGTTTAAGGCGCCCTTTTTGGGTTTTCAACTCAAACCCCCTTTGGTCTCAATGCGCCCTTTTCGGGTTTTCGCCTTGGCCTCTCCATTTTTTTTCAAAGCTCCCTTTGCGGGTTTTCACTTTATTCCTTCTTTTCAGGTGAAATACTTCTTGACCGAATCTGAATTTACAGGATTCGGAAAATTTTTGCTATCCATTTTACTCAAAATCAAAGCGCCTCCAGAAAAAGCCTTTTTCACAACATAAGGTCCTTCCCAGTTTGACATCCATTTCCCTCTGAAAACTTTTTGTAAAAGGAGGATATTTTTCAAAACCAAATCCCCCTCATGAAATTCTCTGGGACGAACCTTCTTATTATAAGCTCGCATCATTCGCTTCTGATACATTTGACCATGACGAATAACTTTTAGTCTTTTTTCTTCAATCAGGTTCAACTGATCATACCAAGATTAGATCCATTCGGCCTCATACAACTTTAGCTCAGCCAATACCCGGAGAGAAGGAATTTCAACCTCAATAGGTAAAACTGCCTCCATTCCATAAACCAAAGAAAAATGTGTTGCCCTAGTAGAAGTCCTGACAGATGTTCGGTAAGCCAGAAGAGCGAATGGTAACTTCTCATGCCAATCCTTGTAAGTTTCAGCCATTTTCGCCACAATCTTCTTAATATTTTTGTTGGCTGCCTCTACTGCACCATTCATTTTTGGACGATACGGTGACGAATTATGGTGTCTAATGTTGAACTGACTGTAGACTTCCGCTATTGTGTTGTTATTCAGATCCAGCGCATTGTCAGATATGATTCTTTCAGGCATTCCATATTGACATATGATCTTTTTCTTCAAAAACTTACTGAATGCTGACTTTGTGACATTAGCATATGAGGCTGCTTCTACCCACTTAGTGAAATAGTCAATAACCACAAAAATGAAACAATGTCCATTAGAAGCCTTCGGTGATATTGGTCCAATGACATCCATACCCCACATGGAGAAAGGCCATGGAGAAGTCATAACATGAAGAAGTGAAGGAGGGGCGTGCATTTTATCCCCGTAAATTTGGCATTTATGGCATTTCTTGGCATGATTGATGCAATCTCTTTCTATGGTAGACCAGTAATATCCAAATCTCATGATCTGTCTAGCCATTGTGAATCCATTAGCGTGCGTTCCACAAACACCCTCATGGACTTCTTCTAAAATTTCCTTAGCCTCTACAGCGTCCACGCATCTCAACAGTACTCGATCCTTTCCCCTTTTGTATAGGATCTCTCCATCTAAGATATAGTCAATAGCTAGTCTCCTCAATGTCCTCTTATCATTCTCCGTTGCCTGATCAGGATATTCACAATTCTTCACATATAGTAATATATCTTGGTACCAGGGACGATTATCATTCTCCACTTCTTCAATGCTATAGCAGTGGGCCGAGATCTCATAAATACTAATTTGAATGGGCTTCATGTCCTCTAATCTGTTCATTTTAATCATGGAGGCTAAAGTGGCCAAAGCATCAGCCATTTGATTTTCTTCCCGTGGGAGATAACAGAATGTAATGTTGTCAAATTCTTCGATCAATTCAAGAACCAATCTCCAATAACGGATCAACTTAGGATCTCTTGTCTCTCATTCCCCTCTTAGTTGGCATATTACCAATGCTGAGTCTCCGTATTCTTTTAGTGTTTTAATTTTCCGCTCTATGGCTGCCCGTATACCCATGATGCAAGCTTCATACTCAGCCATGTTATTAGTGCAATCAAAGTCCAATTTGCTGGTGAAAGGATGATAATCTCCATTCGGAGACACCAGGACTGCCCCAATCCCATTGCCTAACGCATTCGATGCTCCGTCAAAGTTTAATCTCCAAGAATGATTTTCTTGGGGATCCTCTTCAGCATTTGCCACATACATCAAATATTCATTCTGGAAATCGAAGTCTAAAGGCTCGTAATCTTCTAAAGCTCTGCTAGCCAAGAAATCTGCTATCACATTCCCCTTGATGGCCTTTTAACTTACATATACGATATCAAACTCAGAAAGCAGGATTTGCCATCTAGCCATTCTTCCATTCAATGCTGTTGATTCCATCATATACTTTAAAGGGTCTAATTTTGAAATTAGCCAAGTCGTGTTATAGAGTAAGTATTGCATCAACCTCTTGGTTGTCCAAATCAATGCGCAACATAGTTTTTCAATAGGCGAATATCTCATTTCACAATCAGTGAATTTCTTACTAAGATAGTATATCGCCTTTTCCTTCTTTCCAGTCGCGTCATATTGACCCAGCACGTATCCCATGGAGTTATCGAACACCATCAAATACAAAATCAATGGTCTATCTAGGCTAGGTGGTGATAGCACTGGAGTATTGGATAAGTATTGCTTTATCTTTTCAAAGGCTTTCTGGCATTCTTTATTCCAGACATCAGGATTATGTTTCTTCAAAAGGCGAAATATAGGATCACATTTCTCGGTCAACTGTGAAATAAACCGAGCAATGTAATTTAGTCTTCCTAAGAAACCTCGAACTTCTTTCTGAGTACATGGTGGTGGTAAATCTCGTATTGCCTTGACTTTGTTTGGGTCAATCTCGATTCCTCTTTCACTGACTATGAACCCCAACAACTTTCCTGACCTGATTCCAAAAGTGCATTTCGTCGGATTGAGCTTGAGCTGAAACTTCTTTAGTCTTAAGAACAATTTTCTTAGGACCTGTACATGCTTCTCCTCTGTTCTGGATTTGACGATCATATCATCAACATACACCTCAATTTCTTTGTGCATCATATCATGAAACAAGACTACCATGGCTCTCTGATATGTTGCTCCCGCATTCTTCAATCCGAATGACATTACTTTATAGCAAAATGTTCCCCACAAAGTAATGAATGTAGTTTTTCCCATATCTTCTGGATGCATCTTTATCTGATTATATCCTGAGAACCCATCCATGAAAGAAAACAGCGAATATCTCACCGTATTATCGACCAGAATATCAATATGTGGCAATGGGAAATTGTCATTTGGGCTTGCTTTGTTCAAATCTCTGTAGTCCACACACATTCGTACTTTTCCATCTTTTTTGGGAACTGGAACGATGTTGGCTACCCATTCAGAATATTTGACCTCCTGTAAAAACCCAGCATCAAACTACTTCTTGACCTCCTCTTTTATTTTAAGCATAATATCAGGCCTCATTCTTCTGAGCTTCTATTGAACTGGCCTGCAATCCTCCTTTATAGGTAAGCGATGCACTACAATGTCAGTACTCAATTCGGGCATATCCTGGTATGACCACGCGAAGACATCTTTAAATTCTTAGAGTAATTCAATGAGGTATCGTCTTGTCTTTGCAAAAATCTCAGCTCCAATTTTCACCTCTTTTCCTTCTTCCAAGCACACAATTTCTACTGATTCTTTGTGAGGTATGATTTATTTTTCTTCTTGTTCTACCATCCTCAACAAGTCCAGAGATAAACCACAATCTTCATCACCTTCAAAGTCGTGCGATCCCTCTAAACATATGTTTTGTTCAAAAGGACACTCTGAGTTCGCAGCGGCGTCATTCACGTTGTGGATATACAGTGACCTAATACAGTTACAAAAGAATGTATGAATTTATGTACAATTACTTGTGCAATGATTATAAATGAAAGAATATATTTACTTGTATGGAAAGAATGAAAGAATATTTGCTCGAAACAATTGCATAGATCTTTTATTAAAATAATGATATTCAAACATAAGCCTATTTCACAAAAGAGTTCTTGTTATTTCTAGGCTAAAACAACAAGTTTGTTCTGAATATTACTCTGAGATAGTTCTAAAGACTTTAGGTATTTCTTCCGCAGTCCAATTGTCTAGAACACTCCCAGGCTCATAAGGACGAATATCTAACCAGCTTCTCTCCTCATTCACATGCTCATGAATGGCATTGATGTACATATTTCCCAACGTTTCTTTAATACTTTCCTCAACTGGTATCTTTCTCTCAGCATGAATAACTCCTCCAGATCCAAATGTTTTGGATACGTGTGGAATTATAATTGGTTCCCATTTGGTTTCCTCCCCACTTAGACGCGCCCTTCTTCTTTCCTGTCTTTTTTCTAGCTCATTCTTTCTCTGTCCTCTGTTTGGCTTATATCCTAAGCCAAAGTGATCTTGCTTTTCTTTCAGTATTGGCACCTCAATCCTCCCTTGAAGATATCTCTCCAACCCTTTTCCAGGTAAAGCTTCTTTTCCTACCAACAACTGCAAACCCATCTCTGTAGTTTTGGATAATTTAGGCACCAAAAATTTGCTTCCTTCAGGAGCAAATGCCGCATTTACAAACTCATTATTAGTCTCCACGTACGGCATCTCATTGGATACAGCTGCTATTATATCCTCTTCGACGTTTATTGTCACTAGCCGACCTTCTGACACTAACTTCAGCTTCTGATGTAATGATGACGGTACTGCCCCCGCTGAATGTATCCATGGTCTTCCTAATAAACAATTGTAGGAAGGTTTGATATCCATCATAATAAAATCTACCTCATAAACTGTTGGGCCAATCAGTAGGGGTATCTCAATTCTTCCCATGACCTTTCTTTCTGTACCGTCAAACGCCCTCACCATATTTTGGCATGTTTTCATGTGCGAACTGTCTATGGGAAGCCTGTTGAGTGTGAATAATGGCAACACGTTCAAAGCTGATCCATTGTCAATCAATACTCCTGGTAAAATGTGCCCCTTGCATCGTGCGGTGATATGCAAAGCTTTAGTAGATCTCACGCCCCCAGGAGGTATTTCATCATCATTGAAGAATATGAAATTATTAGCACTGATATTATTGACCAACCGATCTAACTTGCCGACAGAAATATCATTGGAAACATATGTGTCATTTAGCATCCTCATCAACATACTTCGATGTACTTCTGAATTCAAGAGCAAGGTTAGTACGGATATACGAGCCGGTTGTTTATACAATTGTTCGACAACATTATACTAGCTGTGCTTCAAGAATTTAAGGAATTCCACGGCTTCTTCCTCCTTCACTGGCTCATTGATAGACAACACAGGCTTAGCTATTTTCCCCTCTTGTTCTACTATTATGGCCCTTCCTTTCACATGTTCTGGATCAGCACTCACATCCTGGTCTTTTGTAGTCTCCATTCCAGGGACAGTTGTATTGCACTCATAGTTCCACGAAACCTTCTTACTATCTTGGAAAGAAAAGGTTGCAGGTTTCTTTATTATGATCCTTGGCATTACTGGCGCTCTCACTTCATCATTCCTTGGTCGCGAGATGATGACCACAGGCTGAGTTACTCTTGGAACCTTTGTGGACTCGGATGTACAAATACTTCCCTCCTCCTTAGCTTCTTCATAAAACTCCATTTCCTTGTTATCCATCAGGCCTTGAACCAAGGCTCTGAATTCTGTGCATTCTTGAATTTCATGTCCTTCCACATGATGGAACTCACAGTAATTTTCCATCCCTTCAAAGTTTCTTTCTGAATTCAATACAAGCAACCCTATTTCTACTATCTTCTTCTAGATCCATCTCAAAGGAATCTTTACTTTTGCAATATTTCCCTTGATTTTCCTACTCGTGCTACCTCCTATCATGTTCATTCCATTTTTATTGTGATTAGGTAACAGATTCTCTGTACTGGGCGAATCATCCACTTTAACGACACCCATGCTTATGAGTCTTTCTACCAGCTTCTTGAACGACGTACAATGTTCTATAAAATGCCCCACAATTCCTACGTGATAATCGCATTGTGCGTTTGCATCATACCACTTGGGGTACGGAGGCTGCAGAGGTTTCAAGTGGTAAGGGGAAACCACATGTGCATTGAATAGATTCTGATATAATTCCCTATACGACATCGGAATCGGCGTAAATTGAAGCTTCTCCGTATTTTACCTTGTGTCGGATCCTCGTTTTGATGATCCTTGTTGGTTAACAGCCACTTTTCCTGGTTGATTCACCGTAATCGTCTTTGAATATGAACTTGTATTGTTGACCTCATTTTCCTTCTTCTTCAAGGCCGACCTTCTGCTACTTTCTCCCGCATCTATCTTCCTGCTTCTGATAGCATTTTCTATCATTTCGCCATTTATAACTATGTCAGAAAAGCTTTTAGTAGCACTTCCTAACATATGTGTAATAAATGAGGCCTTCAATGTGTTAACGAAAAGCATTGTCATCTCTCTTTCTAGAAGAGATGGCTGAACCTGTACGGTAACCTCCCTCCATCTCTGTGCGTATTGCCTAAAACTTTCACCGGGTTTCTTTTTCATATTTTGCAGAGTGATCCTATCAGGTACCATGTCAGCCACATGGTTGTACTGCTTTATGAACGCCTATGCTAGATCTCTCCATGAATTAATCTGGTACAGTTCAATTGATTGTACCACTTGGATGCTGCCCCTGTGAGGCTATCCTGGAAGCAATGTATCAGGAGTTGGTTATTATTGACATAACCAGTCATTCGTCTGCAGAACATGGTAATATGAGCTTCGGGGCTACTAGTTCCGTTTTACTTCTCAAACTCTAGCATTTTGAACTTGTAAGGGAGTACTAAATCTGGAACCAGACTCAATTCTTTAGCATCCATCCCATAGTAGCTCTCTGCACATTCCATCACTCTAAATTTCTCTTCCAGCCATTTGTACTTTTCCTCTAACTGTTTCATTTTCTCCTTTCCAGCCGTCTCATCGAAATCAGGGATAGCAGGATTAACAAGGTTAGCTCCGGGGTTAGAGCCTGATCCTGCCTGAAGATTCATTAGCGTTGCAGCGTCGCCCTGAAATAGCTGAGGATTAATGGTAACAAAGGACCTACGCGGGTATATCTCAACTTGCTGGGAGGTAAAGTCTGGAGGATAGACAGGTCCCTCATTGTCTCTTTCTTCAACATTGAATACAGAGCCTTTTCCTTTATCAGTTCCCTTGTTCAACCATTGAGCTAACTGAGCCATCATACTCCATTGAGATTCTATCATTTTGTCTATCATTTTTTGCTACTCATTCATTTTGCTGTTAAAGTTGCTCCTGCATTTCCTTTTGGAACTGTTCTAGCTTTTCCATCCTTTGATCCATATCCCTAGTTTTTAATCGAGTACCGTAGCGGTGTTTAGTAGGCTGGTTGGTTTCCAGATTAACTGAGGAGTGATTTAAATTAATTAGAATCTTTTAATATTTTTAAATGCATATAAAGTAATGCAATGCATGAAATGAATGCAAAAAAAACGTCAATTTTGATTCAATTCCATTTAAGAAAACTTTACTAGAAATTAATTTTTTTTACATAAACTGGATTACAAATAAGACTTTGCCCTAGTACCCAGAACTTTAATCTTTCTAAGTAATGAACCTAATTCTTGCCCCCGATCCGATTCTAATTCATACTTCACACTCAGCATGTCAGCCTGTACTGCTAAAGTCTATATGTGATTGGCTACTTCTCGAATCTGGACCACGACTTCTTCCATAAGATGATCTCTGTTCCTAACTTGACTTTGAAAGTAGTGGAGCTGTTCATTATTACGGCTTTCATTTACTTTCAAGTGCTTGATTTGGATCTCATCATTTTGCAGCGCCATTTCTAACTCTTCGATTCTTTTCTTCATTTCTTCAATCTTGCTCAAGCTTACTTTCAACTCTATTGCGGAATTTCGATTTCGATACTGACGATGAGATCCTTCCAACACAATCACCCTATCCTTTAACTCGCCCTTTTCCTTTTGGCTTTCTGACAAACTCTTTTCTAAAGCCTCGTTTCACCTCTGCATCTCTTGGAATTTCTGTTCCCATCTATTAGCTTTGTCATTTTCTTCTCGAATTTCTGCTCGCCACTGTTCTAACGTTTTTCCCAGCCCGGTAGTTCTCATTGACAGACGCAACTTTTTATAATCCGCTTTCAGACTACCCAGCTCCTCCTCAGCCTTGTTTTTCTCTTTCCTTAATTTCTCAGTTTCAAGCTTCTGAACATCTATGTCCAATCTCAAGTTCATCTTTTCCTCCTCCATTTGCTCTATCTTCTTTTCTAAATCCGCATTTCTTCTCTCAAAATCTTGTCTTATGATTTCCAACTTAGAAGGGATAACTCGTAAATGTTCCTCTATTGGCTGGCGACCTTCCTGACTTACCTTGGGTATACTGTTGTTGATTCTCTTACCCCACCATTCATTATACTCAGGAGTTGTCATCGGACCCACAGCTAACCCTTTCATTCGGTGAATCTGTTTCCACACGTTAGACATCTCTTGAATCTTCTTTCTATAACCATTATCTTTGTACGAAAATTCACAATCAGCTATCCCTTGGGTCGCAGGTATAAATTGTCTTGACCTATACTGTCTCAGCACCAATAATGGGGTATATCCAATAGCTCCCCAAATCCCAAGTAGTGGAACCCAATCAAAATTACCACACCTATACAGGATCTCATCTGGAAGCAACCAAGGAGCTCTACACTCAACGTCTTCCTCCTGAAGATTTTGAAGAATTGCCATCCACTTCTCCTCCGAAATGTCGTCTCTTCTCGGCGTAGCTACTATCTCCTTTAGTGGTGAATAATTTTCAGAGAAAACCCGATACGAAACCTTATCCACCTTCCAAAAGTGATTGTGAAACCATACAAGTAGAAGCTGTGCACGTCCAATAAATCTGCCCTCACCTGTTTTCCGGCATGCAGTCAATGACCTGAAAGTTTCTGCCAAAATTACCAGAATCGGTGTAACCTTCTTATCAAGCCGGTCAAATAAATCGGTGACTACTTCATCCACATGCCCTAAGGCCTTGAGGAAGACAGCCAAGCCATATATACTTAAAGCAAAGATATCTAACCTCTTTCTCACGTCTAGGTGCGTTAGAATTGCATATTTCAAACTTCTCCAAGGAACGCATTTACTATCCCCCTTTTGCTTAATCCGTGCAGCAACCCACTGCTCACTCATCCCTGTTATACCCATCAGCTTCTTTGAAAAGGTTGGCACATTTACCGCTCTCGAGTAAACCCTGTCTACTTGAGACTTTGAACATCAGAGTAAAACCACATATTCTTCTATCGTAGGCACCAAATCGACCTTCCCAAACGTGAAGCAACTGTAAGCAGGATTCCAAAACTGGGCGAGGGCTCGAAACAAATTCTTGTCTACCTTCACATCAAGCAAATAAGGCAAATCCCCATAATTATCATAAAATAACTGTCTAACCTCATTATTCCACTGATCCTAGATTTCCTTCAACTCTTGCAAATTGTTTTGAGTTACACTGGTACGAGTAAAATCCCATAATTCCGATACATACCCATCGGCCAAGCTATTGTCTTTCTCTCACTGCGTTGTTTCAAACCAAGTTCAGACTGCCGCATTGTCCTCTACTTTATCAAGAAACCCTTTTTCCATGACAAGCTTTCTATCTAGCAACTGAATATGGACTGACGCCTTTTATGACGAAATGAAATTCCATGTCATGCAATCAAAATAAAACACGAAATTCAATATCAAATATAAGCATATAATCAAAGAAGAATAAAACGTCTATTAGGACATCTACTAGGGTTTAGTGTGGTTCTACCTAAGGCAAGTTTCTAAGGCTCATTATATGCGGTTCGGCTCTAAAGTAAAGGTACCCGAACCAGCAGATTCCTCGATCTTTACCCATTATAGGCTCATATAGATCAAGTTCAGTTCAGGGGGACACATTTTCCCTATGACTATACCGAGATGAAAATCTCACGAAGGCATAGGTACCGATGTATCCCGACAGCGATCCACTATCCTATACGAAGGTGAAAACCTCGCGAAGGAATAGTTTCTCACTCCCACTTAGAGGGTAAAATTATCCAGTACATGTAATGTACAATGCAAAATAACTTAAAGTACTTAAATCAATTAAGCATGAATGCAAGAGGATTTTTAAAACGAATTTCATTTTTTCGACTATAAGATAAAAATTAATCAACTTTGTGGCTCGACTCTCTTATTATTTTTTTCTAAAAATGTCCCCAGTGGACTCGCCAAGCTGTCGAAACCATTTTTTTTATTTTTAGAAAAAAAACAAAAATTAGTTGTCGATAAAAATTTGGAGTCGCCACCAATCTTTTATTAATGTGTGATTGGGTCACCTAAAAACGACTTTGGTCTACGAATTTTAGAAAAAAAGGGGTCCGGGAGTCAGTTACATATGAGGAAGGATTAGCACCCTCATAACGCCAAAAAATTGGTACCTAGTTAATTAATTAATGTCTTAATGTCAAAAATTTGAAAATATATAATCCTTAGCAAAAACTTAAAAAACGTTACGTATTAAGACCCTTATCATTTCAGAGAAAAAAAATGTCACACCTAATGCATTAGGGCACGACATTCTAATTTGCTCAAAAATGAATTAGGCCAGAATACTCGTGTAATAAAAATTTAAAAGAATATCCATTTATTCGAGATTTAAGAAATCGCGGCCCAATACGTTAGGGCACAATTCCTCCAAAATCTCAAACTTGGAATATTTCCTTTATTATTTTTTAGAAAAAATCTTCATTTCGAGAAATTAATGCGTCACATCCAATACGTTAGGACACAACGTGTTGAATTCCCAATAATGAGTTCTTATTTTTTTATTAAAGAGAAATGCCCGATTGTTAGATTTAACAAAGAAAATCGGAACCCAATACGTTAGGGCTCAATTTCCTTGAAAATCCTAAATACAAGCATTATTTCAATTTTGAAAAGTTTGAAATCGAGTAAAAAAATGATGTGATGCTACATTAAATATACAATGCAATAATAAATATTACAATGGCATAGAAATAATGCATACAAATAAATAAATAAATAAATAAATAAAACTAATATACATAAAAAATAAACAATGACATGCAAAGTATCACATAAACGAGCAAAATAATATAAATGAAAACACAAATAAATAGCAAAAAAATAAAAGGTACATGATATACACATTAAACTATGAAAAATACACATGAATTTATATATAAAAATTAGATTATAAAATATTTATATAAACAAAATACATAATGCATTTGTGAAAATAGAGAAAAGTAGGAAAATATGTATATACATATAAATTATAAAATACATGTTAAAATAAATAGGTATTTAAGCATTTTCGAAAATACAAAAAATATAGATATACACATGTTTTTTTATAAAAGAATATTTGTTAGGAAAAAAAGGAAAAAAATAAATAAATGAAAAAATAATAATTGCATTACTAGAATTAATTAATAATAAATACTAAAAAAACTAAATTGAACTGGAATTCAAAATTTTGGGGTAAATTCGCAAATAAATAGAGCCAAAAGGACTAAATCGAACACGCGAATTACATAGAGGGGCTGGAAGGGAAGTTTTCCTTTCTCCTCTAAAACGACGTCGTTCCAGCAGGGGCAAATTGGAATTGAAAATAAATTAAAGGGCGAATTAAAAAATAAAAAAACTTAATTGTAAAATATCAAAAAGGCGTAGGGGCTAAAAGCGCAATTTACCCCTCAGCTCAAAAACACGTGGATCCTAGGCCGGGTCGGGTCGGAGTCGGGTCGGTCCCCCAAAATGACGTCGTTTTGGCATCTGGGGAGGCCTGGTGAAACGGCGTCGTTTCACCAGACTATTTAAGTAAAAAAAAAACCTAAAAATTTCATTTTTCCCTTTCTGTTTAAAAAAAAAACTAAAAAAGCTCTCAACCTTTCCCCTTTCCTCCGGGCACCGGCCTAAGGCCCGGTCATCGGTCGGTCACCGGCCACCGCGTCGGCCGCCTATCTTGATCTTGCGTCTGCATCATTGTCTGCATTGTGGTAAAAAGGGAAAATCCCCTATTCGATTCCTTAGGCTCCTCTAAGCCCAAATCTGGGTTAAAAATCTCCAAAAGGTAAGCGTAAAACCCTCAAAAGCCCAAAAAACCTTTCGATTTCCGTAGTCTTTCCTGAGACGACTTCCTACTGCTCACGGCGATTTGGGCTCAAAACACAGGTTATTTCTCCCTTTTCTCTTATTTATTTTATTCGTATGTATATAAATGATAAAATAAATAAATATAACAGTAGAAAATAAATAAAAACTGTAAGTAACAACCTTTGATCGATTCTTTGCTCTTTTTGTTGCGAAAGTAATAGCTTTTTTATTTTATTTTTGAAAAATCCCCCTGGTGCAGTGTTACAATGGCTTTTTTATAGCCAAAATTACAATATCATAAATAAATCTAATCCATTTTCTTTGATTCGCAATCTTTTTTCTTTCCATATACTACTATTTCCCTTCTTGATGCGCAGGTATGAAGATCGCGCGGAGATTCGGGGGCATGGTTGCGGCGGCCAAAGTTTACCCTAGAACCCTAGGGTTTCTAAAATTGCTTTGGGCTTGAAGGTTAATTTTGAGCCTCTATTTATTTTGGGTTTGGGCCATATAGGCCGGTTTGTAATTCGGGCCCTATATTTTGGGTTTGTAATTTATATTGGACTATTGAACTTTATTATTATTTTTTTGGTTTTTATTGTTTTAACGAGCCCATGGTAAAATTGGGTATTACAATTATATTATTTGAATAAATAGAAAAAAGGAATATGAAGGGAAAAAATTGGAGTAACGTAAAGTGACATAAGCGAAAAACTGCTATGGTAGGGGGGAGCAGGTGGACAAGTGGTGTTTTGCCAACTCTTCGGTACCCGCAGATATTTCCTTTCCTTCCCTTCCCTCTCCTTCATCACTCCCAATGCCCCCGCTTCTCTCTGCTTCTTAACACAACAACTCTTCACCAAATTAACACCCCCCCCGCCCCCCCCAAATAAGCTTCCTTTCCAGAGCCCCTGCTCTCTCGAATCTCGATCTCCAACCCAAAATATTTCATCAAACCAAAACTTATCTTTCAATTCGTTATTATTATTATTATTATTATTATTAAAACTTACATTTTGTTCGTCTATAATTTATGCTAATGGCTCACCAAACTTCTGATCGATTGACCTCTACTGGTACGTCGCCGTTGAATCATAATCTCCGTAAACCAACAAACAAAAATTGAAATATGATATATGATTTATGTCTTCTTTTTTAGGCTGTAAATTTTCAATATAGCTCTTTGGTTTTTTTTGATGTGTTCTTGTTTGATTTTATGGAAGCATCGAATGAGAAATGTGGAATCTACTGCGAGATTGTTCTGCTGGTTTCTTTTATTTGTTTAAAGGATATTATTGGAGATGATCGTGGACATAATTAATGTTTGGCAACAAATAGTATCATCGCCTAACCATGTTTGTTCGACAGTTATGATCTATTCTTATGTGTTTATGTTTTCAATGTTTGACGTACTTGTTTACTTACATGCTGCACATTATTGTTCAATATTTGTTGCTAAATCAAAGATTTTGACAATGGTTTTCGAATTCTAGACTCGGCAGAGGTTTTCAACGTTATGGTTCTGGATAGCAACATCCTTGCTAATCCGAACGCTTTGACTAATAAGGTATATTATTGCTTGCATTGCTTCATTTTGTTGGTTGCCTTGATTAGATTGATATTGCCATTGTTTTAAACCGCTGCGCTCTGTTATTGATCATTACTTAGGATGTTGTTATTTGTTCATTTATTTGCACAGGATTTGGTAACTGTTGGTTCCTTGAGGGATGGTTCATCCCATCAGTCGGGATTCATGCCATCTGTTGTTGAGTCCAAGACAACCTATTTGCCCAATGCCTATTCTCCTGAGGCACAGTTCCATCAAGAAGGTTAGTTCCTCTGCATTTGTCATATGAAACTTTGTCTTGTTTCTGTTAACCTAGTTTCTGATTTCATGTATGTTAAAATATATGTAGAAACCTAGGATTAACGGTGTATCAGTATAAGGTTTACAACTTGGATATTTCTTAGGGAATTGATATTCATTCTTGTGCTGATTGGAAGGGTAACTTATTTTGCGGTAAGCAATTCATCTCGTAAATATTTTTTTCCACTTTCTGGTCAAAGTGGAATTAAAAAGATTCAATATTTGACTTCTAATCTATTCAATGTGGGGAACATAGCGGTGGTATTTGAAGATAGAATCTACAAACCTTACGGCAGAAGAACTTCTTTGTATGATTACATTGTGGTTCCTTTGTAGTATCAATAACTGATCTTTGATTTACAGAATTTTTCCATGTTGGCTTATGATTGAATAGAAGTTTTATCAAATTATCTCCAAGTCTATACTGGACTTATGTTAATAGTTACATATCATTTTTAATGTTTGAGGTTGATGTTTTTCCTGTTAGTATGTAGAATAAAATGGCTTTGTTTTTAAGAAACAATAATTTTTTTTCCTTTTTTAGATTCCACTGAAGGTGATTCTAAATTGGATGTGAGGTATGACATGCAATTTTATGGGCTACGGTTGCTTAAGCAGCTAGTTAGCACGGTTGTGGCTGGCAGAATAAGCTTTTTGTATGGCACATAATGCTCTTTCTTACTTTGCTCATTACTCATGAAGTTTTCTCTATGCTTTTGGAATGCAGCTCATAAACAGGGTTCATTGCTTCCATATGTTAATGCTGAGGGTTTGGACAATGGTTTTCATGTGTGTAAACCTACTATCTTTTCCAATCATTTACGATAATTACTATTTGTTTCATTTACTATTATTACTATTTGTTATTTTCTTTCCTTCTATGAATATGTCTTACAAAGGCGTTACTTTTGTTTACCTTACCCAGGACATCTACAATGAAACTGCATCTCTTGGGTTTCATGGTTTTGGGCATAGTCCACAAATGCAACAAAGAGCTTATGCTCCGGTTTCATCTTATCTGCCTCCTGTTGGGGATCCTATCGGGCTGTCCAATGCAAGGCATTTCATCACCATAGATTCATCTTATCACCATCCATCAGTTCCCCAAAATATTCCACATGTTACTTCAAAGGCCCAGTTTTCTCATTTAGAGTGTCCTGTAAATATTGAGCAACAAGTGGTTGGAAAAAGATTTGGGCTGAGAACCAATTACCTTCCTCAGTTAGGATCATTTGATGGAGGAAGAAACTTCTTTGGAAGCTCCAGCAGTCTTTGCTCTTCATACCAAGGGTCTGATGGTTTTGCGGTTGGTGGATTCTGCTCAGACTGGTCAAAGCCTTTTAGTGGGAAGAGTTCTCTGTTTCATCTCTCATATGCACCAGCTTCTCCAAAACGGGTTGGTTCACTAGAGTTTTCTTCAAACGGTCCTGCAGTGGTTAGTTCTTTTCCTATCACATATTTTAGGTAGATGGGAAGCTAGCTTTTTTATTTTCTTTTATTTTTCAGATTTTAGATGGCCATTGAAAATTTGGAAACATAAATTCCATATTTCCTAGCAAGTATTTTTGGCAAAAGGAAAAGCTATATCATGATTGGAGTCGGGCATGCAGCTAAGAATGGTTATAGAGCTTCTCCCCCCCTCTCTCTCTTTAGGGGTGGAGTGGAGGTGTTAAAGAGGTCATTGAACTTTAGTCTTGGTATGATTAATTCAACTCTTAAGTTGGCTTAATTGGCACCTGCCATAGAAAGTGGTTCTTGTATTAATAATGCAATTGGCTGGTATAAATACCAACTTTTAACGTGATCAAGGAAGGAACACAAATCTAAGCTCAACTCCTGTGCAGCAATTTTAACTAAAAAAATGTTTAAGATCAAAGCAATTTTGAAGGCACAAGTACTCTATTCTCACCAAAACAGGCACCACTCCCCACCTTAAACTATCTTAGTCTAGCCAACAATATCACTATCTTCTCTCCTCCCTCTCTCTCTCTTTCACCATCTAGCATTACTACACAACTCTGTTGATTTTGCATTCTCTAATATTTCTTGCAATAAATTGTTTCATGCTTAATCATATTGTGTAATTATATAGACACGAAGCCTTAAGTTCTCCATTGAGTTTTTTCAGTAAACTGCCGTCAATTTCAGTTTTCTGCCATTCTTGTAGTTATCAGTATTTGGTAGCATCTGACTCTGCTTTGACTTGTTGAGAAGAAAAAAGTCAGGTGCTAGCATGGCTGTAGAGAGTGGAGAAAGTCAGGAGGCATGGCAGTGGTGCCCGAGAAAAAGAGAGCTTTATTGGTCTTTGGTTTTGTTGGTCCTATTTTGTTTTTGCCACCCTTGGCATCTATTTCCTCTTTTTAAATTGGCTAGTTGCTAAATGATCATGGTAGGATCAATAACCAAGACCCTAACAGGTAAGTAAATCCTGCAAGATGCTAGGTCAGCAGAGGCGGGTAGCCTGTCTATAAATGGAATATTTTTATCTGATTAGTTTCATTGAATTGAAAATAGAAGCATAGGTGCTCTATTCTAAATTTCAGGTATGTATTTTGTTGTTGCTAATTTCAGATTCTTGAAATAGGTTCACCTTTCATGTGACCTTAGAAAAAGATCAGCTTTTCATTTTGGCCTTAAAATCTCAATTCAGCTTTTTGTCATTTGCTTTCTGGCAAAAGGAAATGAAAGAACTTACATCAAGTTGATAGCATGAACTTTGGAGTTCCCAGATGAACATGTGTAAATCATGCGTCATGCATCATTTCTCCTGAGCAGCATTTGCTTAAGCTTCAATGGATCAAATCGTGTAAAGCATGCATTATTTCTCCTGAGCGGCATCTGCTTAAGCTTTTACCTTTTTTTTTTTTTTCCGTCCATTCAAGCTCAAAAAGATTGAGGAACTTATATTAGTGCCTCTTGGAATTGTAGCTCAAATGGTAGCTAATTTGGTAATCCTTGTATTCCATTACATGATTGTGTTTTATGTGCAAGAATGTGACTTCATGATTTTGGTTTGCATCTTTGATTTATCATTAGATTGTAATCCTGAGATGTCTCTAGTTCATTGTCTGTGAAATTGATACTGTCAACTGATTGATTCTAGTTTATTGCCTAACAGTTAAATCACATGCAGGTTTCTTTTCAAAAAGGACCATTTAATGGGTTTGGTTGTACTAGCTCCAGCTCTAGAGGCTACAGTGGTAGCCAAAGTGATCAACGTTCTTGTCATGGTAGTGTCTCTACTAATAGTTTAGGAATAAGTGGTCATAACTGGCCTACGCTTGCTGAAGCAAGACAAGGAGGGAGCTGCAATGACTTCTCCTGCAGTTGTACTGTAACGCTTGATACACTAAGTGAGCGTAACAGGGGACCTAGGGCATTTAAGCCGAAAACACAGATAACTACGAAAGGTTTTATTGTTGATAGCAGCCAGAATGGCACAATTAATGGCATTACCAATGGATCCTACAACCGACAGAATTTTGTCACTGATTATGAGGGTGCCAAGTTCTTTGTGATAAAATCTTATAGTGAAGATAATGTTCACAAGAGCATTAAGTATGGTATCTGGGCTAGCACTCCGATCGGCAACAAAAAATTAGATACTGCTTATCATGAGGCAAAAGCTATACAAGGAACATGCCCGGTCTTTCTCTTATTTTCGGTAATCTACCTTATATTGAATTCCTAATGTTGGAGAGGAAAAATGAAAAACAAAAAATGATGCTGTCATTTAATTTAGGGTTAATGTAAATTTTGGTCCATAAACTTGATATAGGTCCACTTTGATACTTGTATTTTTGTCAACTTTGTTACCTGAACTTGACAGCTTTTCCCATTTAGTCCCCAATTTTGGATTTGTAAGAGTGATGACATGGCACTATGAGATTGTGTCATGTTATCACCTGAAAGCTTTTTAATTTATTACTTTTTAGATTTTATATAAATTTTTTATTTTCGGGTGATGATGTGCACAATCTCATAGTGCCACATTATCATACTTTTACATAATCTAAGTTCAGGTGCCAAAGTGGATAAAAGAAGTACCAGTACCAAACTGGACCAAAATGTCAAGTTCAGGGGCCAAAAAATACATTAACCCTTCAATTTAACTTACTAAAATAGTTGATAGATAGAATTCAGTAAGCGGTAATGATTATGAACTATTAGCTGAAATCCCTAGTATGTAATAAATTTACTTTCCTTCTAGTTTATTTGTAGGTAGAGACCACGAATGAGGAAATGAAATTAACTTAGTTGTTCATATGTTATGCATGCAGGTCAATTCTAGCGCTCAGTTTTGTGGAGTGGCTGAGATGGTGGGACCTGTTGACTTTGATAAAAGTGTGGATTATTGGCTTCAGAATAAGTGGTCTGGGCAATTCCCTGTTAAGTGGCACATTATTAAAGATGTCCCCAATAGTCAGTTCCGCCACATTCTACTCGAAAGTAATGACAACAAGCCTGTTACTAACAGTAGAGATACTCAAGAGGTAAGGATGCATTTGAAGTTGACACTGTACACTTTTGCTTGCTGATCTGATTTTTGGTGTGTCCGGTTGCATTCATATATTAGTGTCATCGTGGCTATTTTAACTAGAGCTTCTGAGGTGATTTAGTCTATAATTGAATTCTTATTTGACCAAGCCAACAAGAAACTAGTCTACAATTCCAGTGCTCACTTGTTTTTTTTTTTCTCAAGTAGATACTTGGGGTGTAGTTACGATTTTTGTTGAAATGTAAGATGTATAACTGGATAAACTCAAAGAGACAATGTACATTACAGAGCTAGAAGATAACCAACCTTGTTTCCATTTGAATTTGTGAATTGGCATGCATTGCATTAACATCAACTCGTCATGTAATGAGGTATTGAGCATGCAAGCAAAATCGCACATGCATTGCTGATATGTAAGACCTGATGATGCGTCCTTCCTATGAATCCAGTTTCTGCACCATTATACTTATTTTGTCTGAGTGTGGTTACATCAAGTAAGGTATAATCTTTCTTGTCTTTCATTGCAACGCGATTGAATGGTATCTGAAGCTGCTGCATCAAATAATATTTCAGGTCGAGTTTGAACAGGGCATTGAGATGATAAACATTTTCAAGAATTATGAAAGTCATTCTTCAATCCTTGATGACTTTTATTTCTACGAAGAGCGGCAAAAAGCAATGCAGGAAAGGAAGGCCAGGCAGCTAACCAGCCTAGTGGCTTCCGATGATTTAGTGTGTGAAGCATCAAACTTCGTCTCACTCCCTAATGATATCGTGAAGAAAATGTCCAAGAGCTTTGCAGAAGTTCTTTTGTTAAACGAGAATGAGAAAGCAGGCGGAGGAACTGGAAAGGTGCTCTCTGCTGCCTGTGGAGGCCATGTTAGATAGGTGCAACTACAAATTTGGCCAGCAAGGAAACAGATATGATGGGTAGGGAATTACAGTTTATACCTTTATATGCATATTATGAAAAGTGGATTTAAATCCAACCAATGTCACCTCTTACGTTGATCTCGTGTTTGTTTCTTTATTATTTCCTGCCTCACAAGTTTTGAGAAGGCACCTAGTTTGGGTTATCTTGGTTTATGGGTTTTATTTGTTTAGATTAGATAGACATATTCTGCAGCAGTCCATAAGATAGACTTGGTTCATAACTTTATATCGTATGTATACAGTATATATACCTCAGCTAATATATCTAACTAATTTTATTCTTTACAAAAAGCAAAGGAAACTTACAAGGAGAAATGGTGAAGTTGTATGAAAAGGTTGGGAGTGTAGTTCATTTGTCCTTTCTCTAAGTCTCTAGGAGCCTGTCTGTGTGTGTGTGTGGATGGTGGGTACTAGGATAGGATTATAGACTGGACTTGGGTGGGCTTCTCCTCTAGTCCTTTGCTCTTTTTCTTTCTTCAAATGTTTAACTTGCTGCGTTAGTTATAAAGGAAAATATAATAGAAAATAAAAAATTGGTAGAAAAGGTCCCAACACTCCAAAATGGGTAATGGTAATTGTAGTTTGCACTCTGGGACTGGAATGCGGTATGTATAGGTTCAGAACAGATTATTGGTAAAATTACGAGTATAGCAATATATTTTTAATGCCTTAAATCATGTGTAGAGGTGGTGTCTTTGTGGTATCGGCATGTGAGGCAGTTCTTGTCCTGACAAGTGTGTTCACTGTTCAGTTTTCTGGCTTCACTGGCCTAATTTCAGCCTCGAAATCGTATGATAATGGTTGGGTTTGAATTAGTTTTGAAAACGTTATGGTTGGTTTTATTTTTCAAGAATTGAGCCGAATATCAAAGTCATTGGGTAGACCCAAATCCAATTTCATCAAGGTGGATTTTAACGGGTAAATTGCAACCAAAAAAGAAGTTTACAATTTAACACCCATGTTTAGTTTTGTTTTCATTTGGTCACTGTGATTCTATTGACTAACGGAATCCCAACGGGCTGGCGCCAGATCTGTTTTTTTTTCCCACCAAATCGTTTTTTTTTTAATTTTCCACCATCCTCCGAGTACACGCAGCTAACAAATACAAAATTTGAAGACAATTATAAATTATAAAAAGACAAAAATACAAAATAAAATAAATAAAGAGAGGGTTTACTCTCAGATACCTAGCTTAGCTAGATAAGTATGTATTATGTCGAATACTCAACCTCGCCACACTGCCTCCATAGTCATTCCTCCACCATTAATCACCCTCAGCTTCACCTTCAACACCCACCATTCCGCTCTCATTCAATCTTGCCTCAACCCTCAATTTCCATCTTCAAAACTATTATCATACTCTACACCTAAAGTCAACCACTGCCATACTCCACCATCCCAACTAAAAAAACCTAATAATTCTTCTACCCAAACAACTTGCAGACCAAAACCTAAATTAGCCAACAACCAAAGAAAAAAAAAAAAAAACCTAAGAAGCTCCTTGTTTTGGAAGCCCCAAATCATAAACTGAAAACCCCAAAAAGGTCAGAAACGAAATAAACAAGCAAAAACAGATGAAGCATCTTAAGTTCGAATAGCAAGATGTAGGAGGTGGTTTGACGATCTGAACAGTGAAAGAGTAGCTCCGACCAAAAGGAGCAACATACTTCGGAACCAAGCCAACCAGACAGCTGCCGGCGGCCGACTTACATTTTTGGCTTCGAACATTTTCTTGGGTTTTCGAAGGTTTCGGGCATCTTTCGAGGAAATCTAAACCATAGGGAGAGAAGTCTATAGATCGGTGATCTCCGATTGACACTCCGACGGTGGCGGTAGATCTAACGGCGACTAGGGTTTAGAGTGATTTATAGTAAAATGTTAGTGACTAAAATTAGCAAAAACAAAAAAGAAAAAGAGATGTATATTATACAAATCCCAAATAGAAAATAAAAAATATGATCTGGCCAACCACGTTGGAATTCCATCGGCTAATATACCCATAGTGGGTAATTTTTGGTATAATTTATCTAAAAGATTATGAATTTATTATAAATTAATAAATTGAACTAAAACCCATTTTAATTTATGAAAATCATAGTAAAATCCAACAAAATGCTATAGTTGATATCCATTTTCTTTTCTTTCTCAATCACGGATGACATATGTTTATACATTCATTCAATCTATATATATATAAAAATAGAGATTTAGAACATATTAATCCGAAAATAATTAACCAACGTAAATCACAGAATCTGTACTAATATACTAAGTATCAGAATATTCAAACAATCACCCAAGTTGAATTATTATTAAAAAAAAATCATGAAACAAGTACCTAGAGTTAACATCTCCCCTAAATATGATGATTGAAGCTAAGAAAGAAAGTACAAGAACGGTAAAATCATGTTGCAGGTGCAGCTGAAACAAAACACGAAAACAAAAGGAATTTCAAGCATTTTTAGTTCACTCCCTTCCCATGCATGCACACCCCCTAAAACAGGGAAGCCAATCCCGGTGGGAGTGCATACAAAAATGATGCCGATGCAACCAGTAACGTGAAACCAACCAAGTGAGCAGTTTCTAGCTTTGTTCCACCGGAGTTATTATCAGCATTCTCTGAAGCACTTGACGGTGTCCCGGTGGATGGCGTCGTCGGTGTTGAGGAAGAATTTGTAAATATAGCCGCGTCTGGTGAGTTTGGTGCTAATCCAAGAAGCTCTATTCATTCATTCCAAACACAACATGCATTAATTTTATTACATATCAAAGCAAAAGGAGAGAAAAGAGAGGTTACTACTTACTTGGGCAGTCAGTGACGCTAGCGTTCTTCAACTGGCAAGCAGAAGGAAGTTGAAGAAGCTTATCTTGCTGAACGCCTAAGCTCTTAAGATTCTGAGCCCCGGATGCCTGGGTCTGCTGAAGAATATAACACAAACACTTTGGTTCTTCTTCTTTTATACTCGAAACCGAACTGCAACACTCCTTTGAAGGTTTCTCCATCTTCCCTTGCGCAAAGCTCAAGCAAGTCATGACGCTCTGTACATCTTTGCTGCACTCTTTGGCTAAACCACTCTCATCACCCGCACCAACCACCACCACCAAACTCATCATCATCACCTTCACTGCCCAACCCTTTCCCATTGTTTGAGTTCAGAGTCTTCTTCACACAAAAATATCTTGGAACTACATATGAATGCGTATATTTATGGAAGACTGAAATTTTAGGGTTTAGTATTAATGATGTGCAGTTGAATGGAAAGAGAGGATTGTTTGTGGAGCGTTGATATGTCACACCTGATGTGGAGTCAGCGGTGGTGATGTTGAGATCATAAATGGAGGCCCCCTCTCATTGGTTGGGCGGCAAGCAGAGTAAGGTAGGGAGTGAGAAGTTGTTGGTTTTACAAAGAGGAGTTTAAATGAGGTTGCGCTGGGCAGCCAACCGTGGCGACAATTGGTTGGTAAATTAAGTAGAAATTTTATTTTAACATAGGAAAGTTTAAATGTTTCCGGTTTGGAGATTGGAACTTCATTAATTATATGGGTAAATTAAGTAGAGGAAAGTTTAAGTTTGAATTTGAGTTGTACTTAAAATTTGGAGCTCGATACTCGATTTAAGTAGGGTTAAATATTTATTGTCATACCTTGAAATATATACGATTAAGAATTAAAATTAAACAAGAAATGGGTTATAGATTTAATGGTTAAGTGTTAAAATCTTTCTCTAGAGACCCAAATTTGAGTGCTTACTTCCCTTTTCAATTTTTTTTTTAAAATTTTCAGCAATTTTGAGTAAACTACTTGTGTCGCACCTAAGGTTTACTAACCCTAGATATGTAATCAATTCTTTCTCCTATTTTGGTTTTCACTTTGCCCCTTTTTCAATTTCTTTTTTTTTTTCTTTCATTCTTGCTCCATATTTCCAATCTTTGGACTGTTGATCCTTTTTCTTTCATTATTGAATTGTTTCCCAATCCTTTAATTTCAATCGGTATTTAGAATTGTGGTCAATAGCATTTGATATCTTTGCCAAAAAATGGTAAGTACATTTCGTTTCAATAATTAGATTTTGTAATTTTTTATTCAATTGATCGATTTTTAGATCTTGCCAAATCTTTGATAATGTTGTCAAAATCTTGATATCAACCGTTAATTCATGTGTATTTGTTGTTGAAGGATCGAATCTAGGTAAGAAATAATCAATTAATGTGTATAAGTATAAGTATAAATATAATAAAATAATATCACAAAATTATATAATAATATAATAAGATTTTTATAGATATGTAATATTTTAAATATGATAGATATAATCAAGCATCCGTTCCAATAATAAATCGAAACAATTATGTTTTGTTTTTTCATATGTGTAAATTTTATTTGTACTGGTTATATAGATTCATATATGTTAGTATAAACTTTTAATATTTTAATCTTTTAAATTAAAATTTAATTTTGTATCTTAATTATTTTATTTTTATATAACATTAAAAATTAAAATATTATCACTTAATTAATTATTAAACATAATTAATATTTTATATAAATAATTATATATATGCAATTGAGCTATATTTATGAGGTGAGTGTCCTTTTCTGTTTTATAAGTTCAATGGCCTTAACGAAAGATATAAATCTTATCCTTACATGATAGATGAGTTAATAGGATTAAGTATAAGCCTTAGATTGAATCGAGTGAACAATTTTAAATTAATTTAGTTGATGAGTCTTATTTTATTATTAATTTGATTTGAATTTTTCAAATTAAGTCGAGTGAAATGAAATCCAAGTCAAGTAGAATTGAATCGAGTGAAATTATTCGAGTTCAATTAAAAATTAAACATATCAATTTAAAATTTTATTCTAGTATAAATAATTTCATGTTAGACCACATAAATTTGAAACTATATATATTTCAAAACTTTTTCAAAGCAAAATAAGAAAAAATACTTTAGTATAACTTGAATCATTAATTAATTTATTTAGGTCCCAAAATTATTATTTTAGAAAATTTTAAAAATTTAACTTTCTTTATATACTCTTAAGAATTTTTTAAAATTTTTAAAATATAAATTTTGGAATTTTATAAAATTTTGAATTTTTGAAAATTATTTTGAATTTTTTTAAAATTTTTGTTGAGAGAGACCAATTTGTTCATTTTCAAAATTAACAGGGACCGAAGGGTTATTTACATTAATTTGTTATTCGAATTATTTGAATTGTAAAATTTAACTCTATAACCTCTCCAACTCGACCTAGACGTTAGACATGAATTCAGAAGATTATATTAGCCACCGAAATGGCCCGATAAACTAACTGCGTTTTTTTAATAAAATAATAATTTTAAAACATTTGTTTATCTTTGGAAGAAAACTTAGTTAATTACCAATTTGTTTACTACTCAAAATTCTTAATTATAATTTAGCAGCAGAAAAGTGATATTTTCAATAAAAACCAATATTTATGCAAAATTAATTAATATTTATATGTAAATATCCTAAAATCAATTTAAATATCATGCATGCTAAAAGAAAACAAATCCTAGGTCTTATGCAGCAATTCAAAATAAAACAATACAGTCTCTGAATAAATAAAATATCATATAATAATTTGAAAATATTTCAATGAACGAAATTGAGCCGAGACCTTCCGGGTACCGCGTCCGCGTCCTAACTTGGCGGGTTATTTGTAAGGATGAAAATTAAAAGAGGGAGTGAGCCATGATGCTCAGTGTGAGTTCAATCACAAGGAACCAGTGCAAATTAACGTATAAGCATATAGAAATATGTCACACAAAAATAATTTACAGTGGCAATATTAGAATATCGATGTTTTAGATTATTCAACAATATACATATATATATCTACTATATTAGAAATTTTAGTTTTGTATGCACATGTTTTTACAGATGCCATATAGTTTCGATTTTAACAGAAAAGATCCTACCATACTGCTAGACACCACAATGGGAGTTCCACTTGAACTCCAACCACCAACACACTGGGTTGTGGCTTAACCACCAAAAGTTTGTAGGTAAACTACCATTGGCTGTGGACACACAACAAAATACTGCAAATGGAATCTACCTATGGCTGTGGGTACATAACAAAATAATGCAGGTAAAATTTGCCACTAGCTGTGGATGCACAACATGTTTGCAGGTAATAACTATTGATGCGTTGTGGATGCACAACAAAAGTGCCGCAGATGGAATCTGCCTATAGTTGTGGGTACAGAACAAAATAATGCAAATAAACTGCCAATACTTCCTTCGTACATATCGTCCCACCCCATGCAATGTAATATGACATGTTCAAAACAGATCAATACAGTAGCATTTAATATGCTTTTGACAGAACAATACAGTAGCAATCATTATGCTTATAACAGTTCGATACTGTGGCAAAAATTATGTTTAAAACAGATCGATTCAGTAACAAAAGGCATGCTTATCATGTGTTCAGTTTAACGGTAACATAAGGTAGGTTGTACGTACAATCAATTCAAGGATTCTAACATTATTCATATTACTAGGGACTTAATTGAATAAAATAAAATACTAAAAATAGTTTGGGAACTATTCAAAGACTAAATTGAACAAATCATAAAATTTCTGAGCGAAACTGTAAAATAAAGGGCACATGGCCGTGTGTCCAGGTCATGTGGGATGTTATAGACCGTGTAGAGGGGTTACACGGTCGTGTGGCTAGGCCGCGTAATAGGTTGTAGGCGTGTGGAAATTGCAAAATCAATCTATAGGGGAGACAAGATCATGTGGCAAGCTGTGTGAAGGGTTCTTAGTCATGTGAAATTCGAATCACCCTAGGGTTTCAGAGGCACATGATCGTGTGAGGGGTCGTGTGGTCCACTTGCCCATGTGACAGACTGTGTGACCCTAATCTTAGGCACGTTTTGCCCTGATTTACTTGTAAAAGAACACATACCTGTCACTAGGATCCTGAATGACATTCTTTGTGGTCAAGAATGGTTTGTTTCACCTAAATCAAGTCCTTGAACGAAAAATTTCGCATGAGTTAACATTGGGTATCAAGATTCTATAATATTATCAAAATATTTTGGCAAGAACCGACAAAGAATGTTTTATCGAAGCAACATTAGTATTAAATAGAAATTTTATAAGGATTTGAGATCAAACATCGGGATTGAGATGTACTATAACATCCCAAATTTAGCTCCATAAAATTTAAAAATATAAATAAAATAGGGAATTGACCCAATGTTTAGTCATTAAATGTGAAAGCTTGAAAGTTAGTTGGAGGTCCCAAGTTCAAGTCTTAACTCTTACAAAATAAATTACTTTTTTTGCAAATTCCCCTTTTTTTTATGTGTTGGCATCCAAGCGTAGTAAACCTAAGTATAAATACATGTTTTTATCAAAATAATCAGCCTTTTAACCCATTTTCTTCTACCTTAGCCGTCCCTAACCCCCTCTCCCTCTCTTCACCTTTATTTTTTTGCTTTTTTCTTTTCCATTTTTCCTCCATTGTTGCCGTTGCCTACACCTCCCTTTTTACCATCATCTTCTTCTTATTCTTCTTCTTTTTACATCAAGATTGTGCACCATATCCTTTACTATATTGATACAATTTTTCCTCAATTAAATCAGCCCTAAATCTAAAATTTTGAATTTCAAGATCGATCCCAAAAATTGCCTAGAAAGTGCCATTGTCGTTTTTCTCGACTAGCTTGTGTAAGGTCTCTTCTCTCTTCAATTTCTTAATTAATCTTGTCCATTAAAAACATAAATTTCTAGATCTGGAATTTATAGGATTTTAAAATTTTTTTAAAGGTATTTTTCCAGATTTTAATGAGGTCTCAAACCATTTTAAAATTCAGCCCTAAATTCGGCCACCATGGGTGGTGGTGCATATGCATATGTGTTGAATAGGGGGCTGTTTTGTTTCTTGAATCTTGTCCAATTAATTCCAGCATTAATTTGAGTTCTTGAACCTTCATAATAAGTTATTAATCCCATGTCAATTATGGAAAAACATTCTTGAACGTTTGGACATTCGAAACTCACAAATCAGGAAGCGTAAGTGCAGTTAAGCGTAAAATTAATTGTTGTTTCGACATAGTTGTAGGGTAAATTTTATAGATTTATTAAATGAAGGAATTTAATAATTATTAGCTACTTATTTTACAATATATTATGGAATTAGGTGCTGATCCAAATTCCTCGAATCAACTGTAAAGCTGAAGAACGATCGTACGTACGGTTCGCATCGATACAAGGTAAGGAATAGAACTAGTTAAATACGTAAAATAGTTATTAATTCAAAAATTGGTTTGAACCCATAAGTGGGTAATTGGGAGTTGGTTTAGTGGTAAATTGATTGAATTTATATTGAATTTTGGTTTAGGATCATATAAAGGTTTATTAAGGAAAATTGGAAGATTGATTCGAGTGTTGCGAGAAAGTGAAAAATAAGGTGTGGGTCCTAAACTTGTAAAATTTGTTTGATAATGATAAATTTCATGTTATATTTGATAAATTAGCTTGTTGATTGGTTTGACATGGTAGCCAAAATATTAGTTTTGCGAGTGGCCGAACCAGGTACGTTTCGAGCCTTAAAAAGATTGATGTGTTGGCAAAATTGCTAGTTTGACTGTATGAATATGTGATTGAGATTGTTATGCATAATTATATTATGTGACATGAGAATGGTTGATTGAATGGTATGAAATGTTGAGATATTAGGTTTGTGCATGATTTAAATGCATGAAATATTTATTATGATATATATACGTGAGGTTGCTATTGGGGCATAATGAAATTCGTAAAGTATGTGAATTACACGATATTGATAGATACCATCTTAATGGTAATTTGAAAATTGGAACACTGCTTTCTTTCTCTGAAAGTATGTGATTATTGAGGACATCTTGAACATGTCGAATAAATGTGAAAAGTATTGAAATGTGATTATGTATGAATTTGTATGACATATTGCATATCCATTGGGATGGGATTTTATGGTTGACGGAGGAGTTTCGTGGAGTACCGACAGCATATTAAGTCCGCATATATTTGTAGCCAGTGCACTGTATTTGGAGTACTGAGGGGATTGGCGATTATATCGCATTATTTATTTGGCAGTTTCACTGCATTATTGATTATTGGTGGTTTTACCACATCGACCATAGCTCACATATGTTGGCGTTTGGCAGACGGGTTCTGGGGAACTCGTGGTGTGTAGTAGATGGTATGGGTAAGATCTCGCATGTGCATTTGAAATTATTATTGATAGTGTTTAATTGTGCTATTGGTACCATTATGAAATTTCTTGTATGGATGCTCAATACTCGTTTAGTTTCACACTGAGCTTGTTAAGCTCACCCCATTATCTCAACTTCTTAGGTAATGATCGAATTTAGGATTGGAATTGGCATACGGACGTACGACGAACATTGAACTTTACTTCGTCATATTATTTTAATTTAATTATATATATTTTGGTTATTTTATTATTATTCAATTTTGGATTGTAAAGTTTCTTTAAACTATGGTTTGGGATTGTTCGAGATATTGGGGTTTTTCATGCATGCATGACACGCATATTTGGTATAGATACACGATTTTTATAAATATGTTGAAATGGACTATGCATGATATATGACTAAATTAATAATTTGACTAGTAATGGTACATTTCCGCTGCTAAGAAGATAACAAAATGATTTTTCAAAGGTAACGCCATCAGTAAGGTTTTACAAAAACTCACCTAATTTGCTAATTTGACCTAAGCATGGTTGGACTAAGAAAATGGACGTTTTCTAAATCTAACAATAGAAACCGCGGTTTTATAAAAAGGAGTACTTGAAGGTTTTTAACTATCGTTAGGGTAGGTTCAACACTAATGTGTCCAATATGGCCTTCTTGATTCAACCGTAACGTCTAGGCCATGTTTGGGAGGTTACATGTACTTACCACTTTTTGGCAAAGATTAGGTTTGTTTCTAATGATGATTACGATTCCGGTGGAAAAAAATGAGTTAACGAAGATTGTTTTTTATTCAGGAAAAGCAATAATAATTTCAACAATGGAGAGAAACTATTTTACAAAAAAAGAAGTTGAAAAAGAAAGGGGAGAAGAAATAGGGAAAAAAACAAAATTTTATTTTAAGTTGGAAATGAGAACCTTAGTTTAATTGTGTTTAGGAAAAGAAGCTAAATATATAGGGTTTTCAAACTTTTAGACTGGATGACAATTTACCCTTGTTGCTGAAATTAAAAGCGATTTGAAGGGAGATTGGTGTGGCTCAATCTTGAGCATGCAAGGCAGAAGTGCAAAGGCTTAACCATTGGGCTACTACCCATTTCTTGATAGGTTTTTACTCCAAATAATATTTGTTTTAGTGTGGGTTTTATCCTAGTTTCCTGAAATTAAAAAGAAAACAAATGAGAGAGGAGTTGATAGAACTTAGGACCTCTAGGGAATTCACTAGCTACTTGACCATCAAGCCTAATTCAATACTTAGTTAATTATTTCAATTAACCCCCGATATTTTCGGGTGTGATAACTCTCCCCTACTTAAAGAAATTCCATCCTTGAAATTTACCTAGTTCGAATAGATGAGGATATTTTTGTTGAAATACGTCTTCTGATTCCCACGTGACTTCCTCAGTGCCATGATTCTGCCCCATTACTTTCACAAGAGGGATTCGTTTCCTTCTCAGAACCTTTACATCACAATCTAGAATTTTTACGGGTTACTCCTCAAAGGACAAATTTGTCTTACCTCGATCTCCTCAATTAGTACGATATGGGAAGGGTTAGACTAGTATCATCTTAACATGGAGACGTGGAATACATCATGTATATGATCCAATTTCTAAGGTAATTCTAATTTATATGCAACTAGATTGACTCTCTTAAGGATTTTATAAGGTGTTATGAACCTAGGACTTAACTTGCAATTTCTTCCGAACCTTAACACCTTTCTCCATGGAGACACTTTCAAGAAGACTTGATCTTCGACACTATACTCGATGTCTTTTCTCTTTAAGTCCGCATACGATTTATGCCTATTTGAAGATTCTTTCAGTCTATCCTGAATAAAATTTATTTTCCCTTCAGATTCTTGTACTATTTTTGGACCCAAAACTTTCCTTTCACCTAGTTTGGTCCAACATAGTAGTGTTCGAAACTTTCATCCATACAAGGCTTCATAGGGTGATGCAGAACCCGGATCTAGACACAAGAGAAACACAAATTAGAAATAAAAACGAGAATAAATAAAATTAGTTAAATAATAATAATAGGATAGATTTGCCCTATGGAACCCTTGGTTAACTTGCAACCAAAAACGCCAATGATTGAGCGGCTCCCTACGAAACCCCTAGAAGAAGAACCTCTAGAAACACCGATGAACGGGAAAGAAATTTGAATATTTGTAACTCTGAAATACCCTCAAAAGTAACAAACTCCAAACTAAATAGCAAGAGAAGAATCACTCTACTCTCAAAAATTTGCCTCACACAAATTTGGAAGAAACAAATACTCTCTTTTTTATATCCTCTCCAATGTGTAGAAAGCAAGCCTATTTATAGGTAAATTACAAGAGTAATTGAATCCTAATAAAACTCTTTCAAGAGTAATTGAATCCTAATAAAACTCTTTAAAATTATCTAAGAAATTAAATAAATAATAACTTAATCGATAAAACTACTTAACTCATAAGTGATGTGTCCCAACCAATGAGAATTAAGTAAATAATAATAATAATAAGATACATAAAAGATTAATCCACCAATTTATGGGCTTTCACTATTCCAAGATTGGTCCAGTGAATTGCATTCTTGTTTTTGTCAACGTCACGAACATGATGACTTAAATTTGTAGCAACAAAGTCTTGGACAAAAGCATTCATCTTTGATTTTAATTGTCGTGCCTTGCTTCGAGTGATTGGACCACAAGGAAAAACAACCCCTTGAGTGTCACCTCTTTGGCTCGTATCATTCTCCCCCTCTTCAAGAAGATTCGTCCTTGAATCTGAACCTACATCAAATTCAAAAGGAGAAGGATCAGAAACATTGAAAGTAGCACTAACACTATACTCACCAGGAAGATCGATGCGATAAGCATTGTCATTTATTTTCTCGAGTACTTGGAATGGTCCATCTCCTCGTGCATCAAGTTTATTCTTTCTCTTAGAAGGAAATCTTTCCTTCCTCATATGCACCCATACCCAATCTCCGTTTCAAACAAGACTTGCTTTAGCCTTTATTAACTTCGATGTGCATTGGACTCATTCTTTTCTCAATGGCTTTACGAGCCTTCTCATGGATCTCTTTCACTAAATCAGCTTTCCTTTCACCATCTAAATTAGCAATCTCATTCAAAGGTAAAGGAAGCAAATCTAAAACAGTAAGTGGATTAAAGCCATATACAATCTCAAAAGGAGTAAAACACGTGGAAGAATGAATGAACGATTATAAGCAAACTTAACATAGGGTATCCATTCTTCCCAAGATTTAACATTCTTACCTATTATGGCTCTAAGCAAAGATCCCAAAACTCGATTTACCACCTCGGTTTGACCATCAGTTTGAGGGTGGCATGTAGTAGAGTAAAGTAGTTTAGTACCTAACTTACCTCATAACACCTTCCAAAAGTGACTAAGAAATTTTGCATCTCTATCGGAAACGATAGTCCTTGGGATTCCATGTAATCTCACAACTTCACGGAAAAATAGATCGACAACATGGGTTGCATCATCAGTCTTATGGCATGGAATGAAATGAGCTATTTTAGAAAATTGATCCACAACCACAAAGATGCTATCTCATCCACGCTTTGTCCTTGGTAAACCTATTACAAAATCCATTGAAATGTCAGTCCAAGGTGAACTAGGAATAGGAAGAGGAGTATATAGACCATGAGGCATCATAGTGGATTTAGCTTGTTTACAAGTAATGCAAGTAGAGCAAATTTTCTCAACAAGTTTTCGCATGTTAGGCCAATAAAAATGCTCATGTAAAACATCATAAGTCTTAGTGACTCCAAAATGACCCATAAGACCACCACTATGAGCCTCTCGAACCAACAATTCTCGCATTGAACACTTTGGTAAGCATAGTCTATTATTTTGAAAAAGATAGCCATCATGCTTAAAAAATTTGTGAAATGCACCATGTTCACATGCATCATAAATGCTTGCAAAATCAGAATCAGTGGCATATAAATCTTTGAGATACTCAAAACCTAATAACTTAGTATGCAAAGTACTAAGTAAAGTGTACCTCTTTGATAGAGCATCAGCCACAATGTTATCGTTACCTTTCTTATACCTTATAACATAAGGAAAAGATTCAATGAATTCAACCCACCTCGCATGTCGCTTGTTCAACTTACCTTGTCCTTTTAAGTGCTTAAGTGATTCATGGTCAGTGTGAATCACAAACTCCTTTGGTAAAAGGTAATGTTGCCAAACTTCTAGTGCCCTTACCAAGGCATACAACTCTTTATCATAGGTCGAATAGTTCAAATGTGCTCCACCAAGTTTCTCACTAAAGTAGGCTAGTGGTTTACTATCTTGCATGAGGACGGCGCCTATACCTACACCAGAAGCATCACATTCAATCTCAAAGGTCTTTTCAAAATTAGGTAAAACAAGAATAGGAGCATTACACAATTTATCTTTAAGTTCATTAAATGCTAATTCTTGCTTATCTGTCCAATGAAAAGATACATCCTTTTTAATAAGTGCAGTCAAAGGCGAAGCAATTGTGGAAAAGTTACGAACAAACCTGCGGTAGAAACCGGCTAACCCAAGGAAAGACCTTACCTCAGAAATAATTTTAGGGATAGGCCATTCTTTAATTGCCTTTACCTTCTCCTCATCCACATAGATTCCTGTAGAACTTATCACAAAACCTAAAAAACAAGCTTATCTATACAAAAGGTGCATTTTTCAAGATTAGCAAAGATTCGTTCATGCATTAACACATCCAATACTAATTTAACATGCCCAACATGATCATTCAAAGTTTTGCTATAAATCAGTATGTCATCAAAATACACAACGACAAATTTTCCTAAAAAAGGTCTAAGTATGTGGTTCATTAATCTCATGAATGTGCTAGGAGCATTAGTTAAGCCAAATGGCATGACTAACCACTCATACAGGCCATACTTAGTCTTAAAAGCAGTTTTCCATTCATCACCTTGTTTCATTCTTATTTGATGGTAACCACACTTTTTAAGTCAATTTTAGAGAAAATGCATGCACCATTAAGCTCATCCAACATATCATCTAATCGAGGAATTAGATATCGATACTTTACAGTAATCTTGTTGACAACGACAATCAACACACATTCTCCAAGAACTATCTTTTTTTGGGACGAGAAGTACAGGGACCGCACAAGGGCTTAGACTCTCACGAATCAACCCTTTCTCTAAGAGATCTTCAACCTGCCTTTGCAACTCCTTAGTTTCTTTAGGATTGCTTCGATAGACTGGTCTATTCGGAATACTCGAACCAGGCACAAAGTCAATTTGATGTTCAATCCCTCGTAAAGGAGGCAATCCCTTAGGCATTTCAGAAAGAAATACATCCTCAAAATCCTGCAAAAGATCAACAAAAGAACTAGGCAAATGTGTATTAGGGTTAGTCAAAACAAAGTTTTCTCTAAACCTAATAATTACAATTGTTTGTTTTGTACAAAGAGCAAATTTGATATCTCGAAACCTAGCGAATAAACTCACTCTCTCATCTCGTGACTTGTGTGTGCAATCACTTACCAATGTTGGGCCTTTAAGTTGGCTTTTAACACTAAGGGCCTCTTTACTCTCAGCCTTTTTTAATGATTTTACCTCACTTCCCTTATCCATCTCACTAGCAAGTTTGAGTTGATCATTGTAGACTTCTTGAGGAGGAAGTGGAGCCAAAGTAAACTTCTTTCTGAGGAACACAAAGGTATATTGGTTAAGGAAACCATCATGATTTACTCGTCGACCAAACTGCCATGGCCGTCCAAGTAATATGTGCCCAGCTTGCATTGGAACAACATCACACAAAACTTTATCAGAGTATCTACCAATGGAAAATGAAACTAAGCATTGTTTAGATACTTTTACCTCCCCACTATCATTCAGCCATTGCAAGCGGTATGGCCTTGGATGCTTCACACAAGGTAGGCCAAGTTTCTCAACAAGGGAAGAACTCACCACATTGGTGCAACTTCCACTATCGATGATCAATGAACTAGGTTGTCCACCAATCAAACATCTCGTGTGGAAAATGTTATCTCTTTGTTCGCGCCCTTCCTCTTTAAACTGGACTTTTAAAGCCCTTCGAGCAACAAGTGCTTTCTCACCATACTCCAAGTATTCTTCATACTCATCATGAGTATGCACATCATCAGTATCTTCCAAAGGAGGCATCTCATCTTGGTTATCAGACTCAAAATCAACCTCGCCATCTTCTCGAATCACCAATGACTTTTTATTAGGGCATTCTCGAGCATAGTGACCCCTTCCTTGGCATTTGAAACAAGTAATATCTTTTGGCTGCTTAATGGCACTAGGAGAAGTAGAAGAAGAAGATGGAGCTCTATTAGTAGAAGTAGAACCTTTAAATGAATTAGGCATACCTCTATCTTTGGAGTAAGTTCTAGGCTCATTTGGCTTGAACCGTGCATCTCTCCCATTCCATAATCTATCATCTTGTTTTTGCCAATTTCCTCTCCAAGCAGGATTAGAAACTGAACTAGCACCCCTCGTTGTCCCTTTCTTTCGTAATTGCTTTTCAATGGTGAGTGCGGTTTGAAGCATCTCTTCAACATCTATGTAGTGTTGTAACTCAACTCGATTTGCAATCTCAGGCTTTAGGCCGGCAAGGAATCTAGCCATAGTCACCTCAACCTCTTCAACAAGATTGGCTCTAATCTAAATAGTCTCCATCTCTTTGTAGTAGTCATCCACAGATCTATCTTCTTGAACAAGATGTTGGAGTCTTTGATGGAGTTCTCGATAATAGTATGGTGGAACAAACCGTTTTCGCAAGATGCGTTTCATTTCAACCTAAGTAGTAACATGTTGCTCTCTATAAAGAATCCTGCTTTTACATAATTGATTCCACCATGTTAGTGAATAATCAATGAACTCAGTGACAGCGTATGTTACCTTTTTCTCATCAGAGTAGTTGTAACAAGCAAAGATTGCTTCCATCTTTTCCTCCCAATCAAGGTAAGCATCAGGATCATTCTTCCCTGAGAAAGAAGGAAATTTGGTTTGGGGTGTCATTGTTTCGTTCCAACCTTTCTCTAGGTACATACTCGGACTCAAAGTCATCATCAAAAACATGGTCCTCCCTTCGTTTAAAAGTTCGATCGCGCGAATTTGATCGGCTTATAAAGGCTTCGTTCAACTTCTTGTAATTATCGGCAATGTATCTCTCTTGAGTTGTAAGTTTTACATCAAGATACTCCCTTTGCTCTTGTAACATCTGGGTTATGCGATGTTCGAATTGAGTTTGCAACTTTTTCATATCTTTTTGTAACAACTCGACCAAAGGATCGTTCTCTCTTTTTTGCTCATCCTCTTCATTTTTACTAGTTTGGGATCTAGTGATCGGCATGGTATCTGTGAAAAAAATCACACAAATAGGAACAAGAAAGAAAAAATAATAATAACCTCACTCGTTAGCTTTCAAAAGAATAACTCTCTGAATGATTCAAAACTTGTAAATATGTTTGGAGAGGGTTACTAATCAAGATCAAATAACGAAGGTGCAAACTTCAAAGAAACAATGAAGATCCTAATTGCTTTAAGAGGCCAATAAACTTGACGAGGCAATTTATAATGGAGGCTACACGGATGAAGGAATTGTGCGTGCCTTTAATATCTGCTAACACAAGAAGAAACAAAGTGTTAGAAAGCGTAAGAGAAACAAATAAAAAAACGTAGACCTGCAACGATCCCTAACTCTAGAGTCAAAGAAAAGCTTTAATAAGAAGAAAACTTAAGAAAACTCTACCCAAATTAAAAAAAACAAAAATCGGAAATGTTTGGTGTCTTAAGATTTTCAAAAATTGAAGCTTTAATTATACTTGAGTCAAAAAAAGAAGAAGGAAAAAAAAATTCAATTTTGGGAAAAATAAAAATAAAAATAATAACAATAATAGGAAAAGAAGAAACCTACGTATGAAAGGTAGGCAACTTTTTTTTTTGCGCTTTTTGCTTTTTTTTTGTTTTTTTAAAGAATAAGAGGAGAATAAACACAAACTTCAAAAAAAAGAGAATCGACGAAACCGATGAAAAGTGTTTTTGGTATTTTGACTCGTTTCGGATTTAATTTTAGCTTCAAAAATAACAAGAATGGCTGGCCGATACCAACCGATGCGGAACCGGATCTAGACACAAGAGAAACACAAATTAGAAATAAAAATGAGAATAAATAAAATTAGTTAAATAGTAATAATAATAATAATAATAATAATAAAAGGATATATTTGCCCTATGGAATCCTTGGTTAACTTGCAACCAAAAACGCCAATGATTGAGCGGCTCCCTACGAAACCCCTAGAAGAAGAACCTCTAGAAACACCGATGAACGGGAAAGAAATTTGAATATTTGTAACTCCGAAATACCCTTAAAAGTAACAAACTCCAAACTAATTAGCAAGAGAAGAATCACTCTACTCTCAAAAATTTGCCTCACACAAATTTGGAAGAAAACAAATACTCTTTTTTTTATATCCTCTCCAATGTGTAGAAAACAAGCCTATTTATAGGCAAATTACAAGAGTAATTGAATCCTAATAAAACTCTTTCAAGAGTAATTGAATCCTAATAAAACTCTTTAAAATTATCTAAGAAAATAAAATAAATAATAACTTAACCGATAAAATTACTTAACTCATAAGTGATGTGTCCCAACCAATGAGAATTAAGTAAATAATAAGGTACATAAAAGATTAATCCACCAATTTATGGGCTTTCACTATTCCAAGATTGGTCCAGTGAATTGCATTCCCGTATTGTCAACGTCACGAACATGATGACTTAAATTTGTAGCAACAAAGTCTTGGACAAAAGCATTCATCTTTGATTTTAATTGTCGTGCCTTGCTTCGAGTGATTGGACCACAAGGAAAAACAACCCCTTGAGTGTCACCTCTTTGGCTCGTATCATAGGGTGCCATTTGTATGCTTGATTGGAAGCTATTGTTGTAGGAAAATTCTATTAGAGGAAAATGCTCTTCCCAACTACCTCAAAACTCAATGATATAGCCTCTTAACATATATTCCAATATTTGAATCACAATTTCAGATTGTCCGTTAGTTTGTGGGTGGAAGGCAGTACTAAAATCCAAATGAGTACCCAGTGCCTCATGTAGCTTTCTACAAAATCAAGATGTAAATTAGTGGGGATCTCGATTTGAAATAATTGATATATGTACCCCATGCGTCCTTACAATTTCTAAGATGTACAACATTGCCAGATTTTGTGAACAATAGCCCGTACGAGTTGATAAGAAATGAGTTGACTTAGTTAATCGGTCTACCATCACCCAAATTGAATATTTATTAGTGGGTGTTAAGGGTAACCCACGAAAAAAGTCCATCGTTATTTTTCCCACTTCCACTACGATATTTTAATAGGTCACCAGTACAATTCTTTTACATCTTGATACATCTTATTTCCTCTGAGATGCATGACATAAGGGCTAGCATGCGCCTCCCAAAGTATGGACTACCTTAAATCTTTGTAATTTGGCACACAATATCTCCCACAGAAACACAAAAGGCCTTCGTCATTAAACATAAAATCTTCAGTTTTTCATCCTCCACCTACTTAATTCGCAGCAATAAGGACACGTCTAAGGGTTATTTAGCTTTGATCTCATTGTCTAAGGTGGTTTTCACTTGTAATTCGCTTAACATGCCTCCATCATTTACTAAACTCAACCTAGCAAATATTGCTTATAAATCTCTCATTTGTTTTCTACTTAGAGTGTTCGTTACTATATTGGCTTTTTCGGGGTGGTATTAAATTATACAATCATAATATTTTAACAGCTCTAACCACCTATGTTGCCTCATGTTTAATTTTTTTTGGGTAAGAAGGTACTTGAGGCTTTTATGACCGGTATAGATGTAACACTTCTCACCATACAGGTAGTGCCACCAAATTTTTAGTGTAAAAACTACTACTGCCAACTCTAAGTTATGAGTCGGGTAGTTACACTTATGCTGCTTCAACTGCCTTGACGCATAGGCAACTACTTTATCGCCTTGCATCAACACACATTCAAGGCCGATATAGGATGCATCGCTGTACACTACATATTTTTTCCCCAATTCGGGTTGAATTAATATAGGAGCTTGGGTTAACACAACCTTCAGCTTTTGAAAGCTAGTTTGTTGATTTTAAATGGAACATCCTTCCTCAACAACTTAGTTAGGGGTGTGGAGCCATTCCTTCCCCTTTTAATTTTATGAATTCGGAAAGCCTTGGGGTAAATTACATGTGCTAGCCCTAGGGTTTACAAACCCTAGGTATTTAAAAAATTCTTTCCTAATTAGAGTTTCCATCTTGTCCCTTTTCAAATCCTAATAGAAATTGGTCTCCATATTATTTTTTCTTTTATTTTTCCTCATCTTTGAATTGTATTTGTCATCTTTGGACCGTTAATTATTTTTCTTCCCCCTACTGAATCATTCCTTGTTCATTTAATTTCTATCGATATTTAGAATCGTCATCAATAACATCTGTTACCTTTGCCAAGAATTGGTAAGTACACTTTGTATCAATAGTTAGATCTTGTATTCCCCTGAAATCATTATCCGACGTTAATTTTTTAGTTCTATTAAACAATCTTTGATAATCTTGCCAAATCTTGTCCAAATCTTGATACCAATTGTTAATGGTGTGTATTTGCCGTTGAAGGATTGAATCTAGGTGAATTAGATCAAAGTTGATCATGAGGAATGTCAATCAGACCCGTGGTGAAAGGTGTGTGTCTTTTTCAAGTGAATCAGTGGTGATCGTGTGTAGGTTTAGGGTCGTACAGCCTCCCACACGAGGGGACCACATAGCCATATGCACCTGTATATCGTAGGGTACTTCGTGAATCATATGGCCAAGAACCTACCACACGGTCGTGTCCTTATTGTAGGGTATTTTATTATTTCCTAGACGACAACAGGCTATTACACGGCTTGGCCAAACGACTGTGTATCCCTTCCACATGGCATCAGCCTTTCACACGGCTGTGTGACCCCTGTTTTACAGTTTTTCCCAAAAAATTATAAACTATTCAATTTAGTCCCTGAATTGTTTTTTAGTTTTATTCACTCAATTAAGCCTCTAATATTATGTATATTTTGGAATCTGCCAACTGATTGACTGAATTGTTACTGTCATATTCTTGGTATACGAATGATACATGCCTACTATCATTGTGTATTCAATGAACTGTTATTGTTACTATTGCTACTATATTAATGATTGTATGTTCAACATGCCTATTGTTATTAAACTGATTGCATGGTAAGCATGACTACTATTTTTATATTGTATTGTTACTAGCATGTGATAATACATAGCATGGGGATTGAGAGGAATTGAAAGGAGGAAATATTGGAAGTTTTAAAATCTACAAACACTAGTGGTTCATCTATGACTTACCGGAAATTTATTTGCAAACTTTTAATCTAAAAATTACTGTGGCTAACCCACTATTTTTACTAGTAGCTCACCTACAATTACTAGTGGTTTATCCATAATGTAGAGGGCATGGATGGATGAGTTCAGGGAACTCTTACTATGGAGTGTAGCAGAGTATGGGTAGGAACTTGTTCTGTTAAACATGAATTGCATTAACATAATAATGATGTTTAAATCAACTGTTAAATTCTACTTTTCAACACGATTATGATTACTCTAAGAACCATTATTTTGTATACTTTGTTTACTGTTTCGCACTTGTTTACTTATGATTGGACTCACATTGAGCTTTTTAAGCTCAGCCCTTTAATTTCCACCTTTAAAATAACCCACAAGGTTAGGATGCGGACTCAACATTCGAAGGTCTCAGCTCGAAATATTTTTTATAAAAGCATTTTAAACATACTATTTATAATTTCTATTATTCGAAAACTGTATTTTTTTATTCGAACTGTGGCATGAGACTTAAAATTTGGGTTAATTTTGGCATACATAACATTTAAGTTGATTAGGTTATTGAAACATAGGCTTTGATTAATTATGCATGAAATTTTGGTTTTCGTTAAAACTATATTGAATGTCACATTTCCGCCGCGATACTGTGTAAATGAGATTTTTGAAAAATAAATAAAATTGGAAAACAAATTTTACAAAGTAAATATTAAAAATCAATCGATTTTTGGAAAATTTTATCCTTTAGTGAGAATGAGATAAAACTCCAAATCTTCTTCCAAACTGATAAATATTTTAGAAAGATTGTTTTTAAAACTTCGATAATGTTACAAAACCATTAGGATGGGCAATGTAACCTTTAGAATTCGAACGTAATGTCTAGGTCAGGTTAGGGTGGTTACAAAGGGAAAGAATATTAAGACAAATTTTACATCCCAAAATGATAAAATAGGAGCTAATTTTTCTGCAAAAGTTGATGATTTTTTCTACGATGTTAAATCTAACCATGGCTATAAGGATGGTGATTTTCATAACGTGAATGATATGAACCATTTAGATGTGATAGATTTCTTTGAAGATCATGATGCCAAAAACTAGGACGTATTGAGATTATTTCCACTACTCAAAGAAATTTATTGAATCTTAATGGATATCATATTGAGACTATGAATGAAAAAAACTATTGAATACTTATATATATCACAATTGTTAAATATGGAAAGAAATGTTTTTGGAAAGAATACCTACTTTTCATCGAGTTTATACTATACGGACATTAGTGCAATTAAGACACCTATTACTACAAACTAGACGTTTGTATAATCATATATTTTACTATTTGACATGACAAATTAGGTCATCTTAGATTTATTACAATTTGAAGAATAATCCATAATTCAATTGGACACCCATTAAAAAACCGAAAGATTCTTGAATTCAAGGAACTCTCATGCATTGCATATTCTCAAAGAAAATTGATTATTAGACCATCACCAAAAAAAGTTGGGATTGAATCTCCCACATTTCTAAAATATATTCAAGGTGATATATATGGAATCATCTATCCACCATGTGGACCATTTAGATACTTTATGGTTTTGATAGATGAGTCTACTAGTTGGTCATATGTGTTTCTATTATTGTCTCGCAAACTGGTGTTTGTGAGACTACTTGCTCAAATAATTTGATTAAGAGCATAATTTCTAGATTATGAAATCAAGACTCTCTATCTTGATAATACTGGTGGGTTTACACCCCAAGCTTTTAGTGATGATTTTATGTCAATTGGGATAAAAGTTGAACATTTTGTAGCTCATTTTCATACACAAAATTGACTGGTTGAATCGTTTATCAAACACCTTCAATTAATAGCTAGGCCATTTCTTATGAGAACAAAACTCCCTATTACAACATAAGGACATGCTATTTTGCTTGCAACCACACTTGTGTGCATTAGGCCAACAAGTTATAATAAATATTTCCTATTACAATTAGTTGTGTTATGAGTAAAATATTTCTCATCTTAGAATTTTTAGAGGTACGGTATATGTTCCAATCGCTCTATCATAACATACAAAGAAGGGTCCCCAAAGGAGGTTGGGAATATATGTTGGTTCTGAATCTCCTTCTATAATTAAGTATCTTGAACCATTAAATGGAGATTTATTTACTGCATAATTTTTTGATTATCACTTTAATGAAACAACATTCCCAACTTAGGAGGAGAAAAAAAGTTGGTAAAAGAAAATACATGGAATGAGTTATCATTATCTCAATTGGATCTTCGTACAAGTCAATGTGAACATAAAGTTCAAAGGATAATACATTTGCAGAACATTGCCAATCAATGACCAGATGCATTCACTTACCTAAAGTGAGTTAGAAAATATCACATACCAGTTGAAAATGCTCCAATATGAATTGATGTCCCAATAGGAAAAACTATTAATGCCAAAGAAAGTAATGTACACTTGAAGTATGGAAGACCAATCGATTCCAAATATGAAAATCCTCGTAAAAAGAAAGGAACAAATATTCAAGATGGTCATATTGTGGAGGCAAGCGTCCAAGAAGAAGCTAATGACATAACTGATAAAAAAACCCTAGAAAAGGTTCAAGTACTTGAAAATAGTGATAATGAAGAGATTTCGATAAGTTATGTCACTTCAGGAAAAAAGATGGAAACGAAAAAATATAATTATCGACAACATTTTTGCTTATAATGTTGCTATTGAATACCAAAAGAAAATAAGGATCCTAAGCCTAAATTTGTTGAGGAATGTAGAAATAGAAAAGATTGACCAGATTGGAAAGATACAATTCAAGCAGAATATAATTCACTTGCTAAACATAAGGTTTTTGGACTTGTAGCCCAAATACCTAAAGATGTAAAGTCGGAAGGATATAAATGGGTGTTTGTGTGAAACAGAATGGGAAAAATAAAGTCGTAAGATAAAAAGGATGACTTGTAGCATAAGAACTTTCACAAAATTCCAACATTGATTATGAAGAGACATATTCTCATGTGGTGGATGCAATCACGTTTAGATATGTTATTAGTCTAATAGTACATGAAAAACTTGACACGTGTCTAATGGATGTTGTTACAATCTATTTGTATGCCTCACTTGATAGTGCAATTTATATGAAAATACCTAAATAATTTAAAATCCCAAAATGATATAGAGTTCCCAGGGAAAAATGCTCGACCCGATTAAAGAAATCCTTATGTGGATTAAAACAGTTTGGACGTATGTACTACAATCGTCTTAGTGAATATTTTTTGAAAGAAGGTTATAAAAATGATCCAATTTGTTCATGTGTTTTTATAAAAAGGCCTATATCAAATTTTGTGATAATTGTTGTTTATGTTAATGATTTAAATATTATTGAAACTCCTAAAAATCTTCAAAATACGATAAATTGATTAAAGAAGGAATTTGAGATGAAAGATCTTAGAAAAGCAAAGCTCTATCTTGGCCTACAGATTGAACATTTAAAGGATGGACTTTAAGTCCATCAGTTAGCTTATATAGAAGAGATATTAATTTTTTACATGGATAAAACACATTCATTGAATACTCCAATGGTTGTAAGATCATTAGATGTTAATAAAGACCGATTTCTTCTTAATGAAAATGATGAAGAGTTTCTTTGTCTCAAAATTCCATATCTAAGTGCCAAAGAGGAATTGATGGATCTTGCAAACAACACATGACCTGATATAGCATTCGTTGTGAACTTTTTAGCAAGATTTAGTTCCTTTCCGACATGTAGACATTGGAATGAAATAAAACATGTATTTAGATATATGAGAGGAACCATTGGTATGATGTTATTTAATTCAAGTGCTTCAAGATCTTTATTAGTTGGCTATGCTAATGCTGGATATTTACCGGATTCACATAAAGGTCGATCACATGTGGAGGTACAATCATATCATGGCGTTCAACAAAATAGACATTAATACATGCACGGATGGGATGAAATTTATTAAATTCCATTCACTAAAGATACCAAATTTTAAGTTTGGGAAATTAGTAGACTTGTGAAAAATTTTTGGATGAGATCCAACCATTTCTAGGTTGATATGTCTCATGGAGTTCGAAGATCTACCACTTATCTTCGAAACACACTTTGAATCACTCAATTTTGAGTTTGGGAGCTCAAGTTATGACCATTTTAATAAAGACGACACAAGCAGAATTTCTAGACATGATTACGACGGGAATTACGAGTTTCGGGCTTTTAGTTCGAGTTTAAATCATATTGGGTTCAAGTTTTGGGCTTCATTTTTAATAATTATTAAGTCGTTTCAGCATTAGTTGCCTTACAATTATAATGCAAGAATAACTTAATCATGGTTTTACTTAATCAAACAATTTACCAAGACCTATAACAATACAAACATAGTTTCAATAACTTAAGTAGACAAAATGCAATCAACCTAACACGAATTAAATTTAAGTCATATTAATTAAATTAAACATATCAACATAACAAGTATTCATAGACATGTTCATAACAACAACAAGAAAAATTAAAGGATGGGGAACTAGAATCAAATCCAGTGTTTCTCTGAAGCTTGACTAGTTTGCTCCTCTCCTCCTCCTCCGCTTGTTCTTGTTGAATTGAGGCTTTCATGAACACCCAAATGCTGCTTCCAACAGTGGTTTAAAGTTTCTTTTCTAAGAGGGGAAATTGGCAAGGGAATGGAAAGGAAAATGAAGAACAAATGAAGGGTTTTTGAACAGAGAAAGTAAGAGAGAAGTGAAGAATAAAAGGATGAGAGACGTGTTTCAAATGAGCAGAAAAGGGGGGTATTTATAGGTTAATTAGGCTGCTAAAAATACAAAAAAATCAGCAACCATAGGCTTCCCCCATGGCCAGCCACACATGTGGCAAGTTTAAAGGTTTCAAACTTGCTAAATTTAGCTAGGGGCAAATTTAGAAAAGCTTGGTAAGTGGAGGGGTTTGAATGCAAATTCAAGGAGACTTCAAGGGATATTTTGCAAGCCAAATGGTAAGCTAAATAAGCTAATTGGGTCAGCATGTGGGACGATTTTGGGCAGCCCAGTTGTTCAATTGGATCAGTCTCTCGGTTTAGCACAATTGGGTCTCTTTTCATAATTTAATTAATAATAATTATTTAACCCAAAATAAATTGGATTAAAAGTAAAATTAATTATATTATGAATTAATATTCATAATTTGGACCATCTTAGGCTGAGAAATTAATTTGTCTCGATGCTTCAAAATCGCTTCTCGATTTTGTACTTCTAGTAATGTCTGTCGAGCTGTTTTTCACTCTTTGTGCGAATCTATTGAAAATAAATCAAAATTTATTATAAAATTAATTAAAATTAAATATTTTAATATTTTAAGTGCAATTTAATTATTTTATAATTATTATATATTTTTCAACAAGAATTATACAGAAACTGCATGAATTTGAGTTAAAAAGGGTATGAATTCGTGTTTCCACACCCCAAAATTAATTCATTGCTTGTCTGAATAATGCAAAAATTAAAAAGAATTTCTAGGAAACACATTTGAAAAATTCCTTCAGAAAATAATCTTACCAAAATTATGAATTCAGTATAATTATGCTCAAGAACAAGAATTTTGATATTCTTGTTACTTAAGTATACGTATCATTCAAATTAATCTCAATTATTATTATGATAACAAAAATAGACTAAATGCTTTCTCAATAAAGACATGTTAAACATCTACCAACTTGATTTTATTCCCTTATTTAAGATTAAGCTGCAATCATCAAGTTTAATTTATGTCTTCATATGTTGAACATGGCAATTTCTCTACACTAATGTAGGTAGCACAGAAACTTGAATCACTAGGTCTTTACAATAGGTTGTAACGTGGCTAGACTAGGGGTAGGTAAAAGATAGATAAATTTAGGCTAAAAACCCTAGACTCAACTTGAATTGGACCTTTGGAATGATTACCTTCAATACACCAACTCATTTTGCTTTCACATGTTGTTTTGTACATCTATTTCTTTCGAGTACATATGCTCTCTCTTTTTTTAAAACAAGCATTTTTCTGTACGTACTACAATTTTTTTTTACTATTTGATACTTCTTTTCAACTCCCCCAAACTTATTTTTTAAGAATATTCTGAATAGTACTGAGTCTAGTGTTTGGGACAATTTAAAGAAAATTATGAGAGAAATGATGGCTAAATATTGCAAAGGTTCAAATAAAATTAGGTCATACAGTCTCAAAGTTGAGTTTCAAGGGATAAAATTTCATCAAGGTTGGCTTGAAAGGCTCAAACGGTCCAAACAAAGGTTGCCTAAATCAATTTCAACATTCCATACTTCCTAGGATTTCGTCTCAAGAAACTACTAAGTCAATTCTAGAGACTTAAACTTTCATTCATGCCTAAATTTCCTAAGGAACTAAAAATTTTATGGTATGATTTGCATGCTTTATTAATACTACATTTATATCATAATTCAGCTAACATACAATTATTGAAAAAATAAAACTTTATTCATACTGAAGTTTAGGATACTTAACAAAATTTCCAATTTTTGAAAAAAATATATCTTAATCATAATTAAAAGAAAAATTTGTTCTAAGAGGAAATAATTTCAATTTTTCGGTCCTCCTACTTAAGTTGAACAATGTCCTCATTGTTAGAAGTGAATAGATACTATACACCAGGTGGGATTTTAGAAAAAAGGAGGTAAGTCAGTTTGACTGCTTAAGTGCCTAGCTCTCTCTAGATCCAATCCTAGACATGTACATATCTATTGCCACACTTCTTATTTTAACATTTGTTCATTTTTATTTATGATTTCCACCTCTTGTTTTATTATGCAAAAAATAAAAATTCCTAATAGAACCTAATCCGACTCATCTTTTGCTTCATCTTCTTTATTTTTGCATGAATTGTTTCATTCCCTTTTTGATGCTGGACTCCATGGTTCAAATATGAAATCAGGAAACTCAGGCACAAAAATAAATAAGCCATTGAATATTTTCATAAGAGCGTTTCTTATTGAGTCATCCCATATTTTTGAATATCTCTAGTAAGCTTGTTGCTGCCACTGCATATGTTGCATTATGTCCATCAACTTTGATAGCTCATCTCGAAGATCTGGGTGAGGCGATTGAGTTCTAAACATTAAGGTTGCGATGTCAGGTTTGATTATTGGTTCCATTGGTTCTGCCTTATTAGGGAATTCAGCTGACTGCATTGGTTCGACCTCTGTGGGATCTTCTTCTTCTTCTTCTTCTTCTTTGGGATCCTCACTCTCTTCAACTCGTTGTTGTAGAACAGAGTCTTCAGCTATTCGGTAGAGGTCTCAATCTGTGATTATGCCTTGACTATAACTTGTCTTTTTTACAATTGCAAGAATTTTTGCTTTCAAGCACTTAATAGATATCGTAAAGGGAAAGTAAGCTTGGCCAGAATGTCTAGCGACACAATTTCACATTTTTGTCAGAATGATTTTTCCCACATCAATGGTCTTTGTCGTTAAAATCAAGTATAACAAAATCATTCGCTCTAATGAAATTGTAGTCCGATGTGAATTAGGCATAAGGCTGAATCGAATGAAATAGAACCATACCTTCGCTAGTGATGTCAAATATTCTCTGCGACAAGTGTGAATTCCTTGCTTTGACACAGTCCACTTAGAACCTGGAACTGTAAGTTCCTCGAGAATTTTTTGCAAATTTTTAGTCTTAATATTTCTCATCAAGGAAGAATATTTGTTGTCTTCGAAATCAGGTAATTCAAAGAATTCATTAATAGTGTTTGAGCTTATTGGTACCTTGATTCCTCAGACAGAGACTTTCGTTAATTTGCTTGAGTTCAAATTTTCATAAAATTCATGAACTAATTTCTCATATGCACTAAGTTTTTTCTCACAAAAAAACTCTCAATTGGGAGCTCCAGCAATTTGTCGAATGAGCGCTATGAAATCGATATTCGTGCTTTCTTTCAATGTAAAGCCTTTTTTCAAGGCGCATTTCTTGATTCTTGAAAATGCTATCGTACCTCGCTTTGGCTTCTTCACAGTGAAATTTGTTTTGTGATTTGACAATTTGAACTGAGGCACGAATTCTTTTACGAGGCATGATTAACCTGAACATAAGAGTTAAAGTAAAAAAAATAAAATTTAAGAGGAAAATTTTTTTCTTACCACCTTTGTATAAAACTTAAGTACTCAACAATTAAAATTAGAAGCAAAAGGATTTAATTGAGGGATGGTTGGAAGGATTATTGGCTAAGTGTGTTGCTTTAGGTGCAGCTTGGTGCAATGAAGACCATAGCAATGTGGAGTGTTGGCACAAGTAGCGAGACGCGACTATCTTTGCAGATGAGAGTCCAAAGCGGGCGTCTTGCGATGGTTGCTTCGATTGGGTCAGCAAGCAAGTGCGGGCGTGAGAAGCTTTGGAGCTGGGCAGTTAAACCAAATGTGCGCAATGACCGTGTGTGGTAGTTGGTCGAATGAGTGCTGCTAAGCGGTGTTGCGACTGGAGGTTGGGAGCTGTGGCACTAAGTGGGTGTTGGGGTGATTGGTTAAGGTGATGTGAATGGTGGAGAAGGTTGGTGGAATTTATAGTGAAAAGGGTAGGAGTTCAATTAGAATTCTTAGAACAAATTAATAATTAAAATATTCTAAGTTCTAATTCTACACAAAGTTAATAAGAATTAATAATTAATATGATGCATATTAATTTATTATTTGCTATTAATTTATTGAAATAAAAACTATTAAATAAAATATGATCAAATTTAAACTAATCCTAATTCTATCAAAGTTGATAATAATTAATATATATTATAATAAATATAATTATATATCGTTATTATCATCTTATTTTTAAAATTAAAATTAAAATATTTATTTTAGGTTCCTTTGAAAATATTTACAAAAAAAGACAGCTAATTTTTAATATTTACAGAAAAAGCAACCTAATTTTGCAACGAATTCAATTAAGTACCTAGCCTTAAAGAAATTTGAAAACTGAGTTGCAATTAAGACTTGGATCAAAATTGACCCTTTTATTTGAAAAACTAAAAATTTATTTTGCCATTTAGGGAATAATTTCTCAGTAGATTATGTTAAAATTAAATCCCAGGAAAGATTGGAGGGGTCACAAGCGGTCCTGCTTAAGTTCCAATCTTGTAGACAAAATTTATTTAAACATATTAATCCCAAAAATATACCCTAAATCATTTATTTAAAAACGAGAAAAATTAAACATATGATAAAATGAATGGGACTGTATCCCGCTCAATTTTATCCCCCCAGTAATATTTTAAGCGTTGGGTATTGACTCGAAAATTACCTCCTTTACCTTGAAGTTCGACAACTTCATATGGGAAAACTTCGTGAATCATAAATGGACCAGACCAACGTGATTTTAACTTACCTAGAAAGAACCTTAATCTGGAATTGAATAACAAGACTTGTTGATTTGCTTCAAATTCTCGAACTCAAATGTGTTTGTCATGCCATCTTTTAAATATTTCCTTTAATAGTTTGACATTCTTGTATGAGAACATTTGGAATTCTTCTAACTTGTTGAGTTGAAGCATTCGTTTTTCTTTAGCAAGCTTAAGGTCCAAGTTGAGTTGGTTGAGAGCCCAGTAAGCTTTGTGCTCTAACTCCAAGGGCAGATGATAGACTTTCCCAAAAACTAACCTATAAGGTGACATCCCTAAAGATGTCTTGTATGCTGTCTTGTAGGCCCATAAATCATCGTCTAGTCTTTTGAACCAATCTCATCGGGTCGGGTAAACTACCTTCTCGAGTATGCCTTTTATTTCTTTGTTTGTCAATTCAACTTGCCCATTTGTCTGCAGATGGTAAGTTGTGGCAACCTTGTCCTTTACTACATGTTTGTCGAGTAACCATTTCAACCATTTATTCACAAAATGGGACCATTCATCACTGATGATATCTCTCAGAGTTCCAAACCTTGTGAACACATGTTTCTGCAAAAACTTCATCACAACCTTAGCATCGTTCGTCGGATATGCCTCGGCCTCAACCTACATAGACACATAGTCTACTACTACCAATATGTACTTGTGACCAAAAGATGGAGGGAAAGGACTGAGGAAGTCAATACTCGAAACATCAAATAATTCTACTTCAATGATGTTTGTTCAGGGCGTCTCATTTCTATTGGTAATGTTTCCAACCCTCTGGCATCGATCACAACTCTTTGTGTAAGCATACGCATCTTTGAATAGTGTTGGCCAAAAGAATCAGGCCTGCAATACTTTGGCCACAATACGTGTACCTCCGAAGTGTCCCCCATTCGGAGCTATGTGGCAATGATATAAAATCTTATGTACTTCATCTTCTGCCACGCATCTCCTGATCATTTGATCTATACACTTTTTAAACAAATATGGCTCTTCCTAGAAATAGTACTTCACATCATGAAGAAACTTTTTTCTTTTGATGATACATCTTATCAATCGGCATCAAAACACAAGATAAATAGTTACCAAGATCAACAAACCAAGGGGTATTATGGACATGATTTACCTTTAGTATATGTTCATCTGGGAGTGTCTCCTGAATGGGTATAAGTGGAGAATAGCCTTCTTGCGGCTCCAACTGGACAAGTGGTCTGCTACTTGGTTTTCTACTCCCTTTCAATCTTGAATTTCTAGATCAGACTCTTAAAGTAGAGATACCCATCAGATTAGTCTCGGCTTAGCGCCTTTTTTAGCAAGTAAATACTTGATTGCTGAATGATCTATGTAGATCGTCACTTTGGTACCTACAAAGTAAGATCGAAACTTGTCAAAAGATCGAAACTTGTCAAAAGCAAACACAATAGCAAGTAACTCTTTCTCTGTTACCGTATAATTCAATTGAGCTCCCGTCAAAGTCTAATTTGCATAATAGATGGGATGAAAAACTTTGTTCCTTCGCTGGCCCATGACAGCTCCTATCGTGAAGTGACTTGTGTCACACATCAATTCAAATGGCTGTCCAGTGTGATGATAATGGGTGCCGAAACTAACCGATTCTTCAAATCCTTGAAAGCTTTTAAACACTCCTTATCAAATTTGAACATTGTGCCCTTCTCCAATAATTTGCATAATGGCTTAGCAATTTTGGAGAAGTCTTTCATAAATCTTTGATAGAAACCGGCATAGCCCAAAAAGCTTCTAACACCCTTTACAGATGTTGGAGGTGGGAGTTTCTTGATAACATCTACCTTTGCTTTATCTACCTCGATCAAATGTCTTGTTATCTGATGCCCTAGAACAATACATTCTCGTACCATGAAATCACACTTTTCCCAGTTAAGTACGAGGTTTGTTTCTTCGCATCGCCTTAGTTCCTTGGCTAGATTGGCTAGGCAATCATCATATGTATCTCTGAATATTGAAAACTCATTCATAAACACTTCCAAATACTTCTCGACCATGTTAGTAAAAATAGACATCATACATCTTTGAAATGTAGCAGGTGCATTACATAAACCAAATGGCATGCGTCTAAATGCAAATGTACCATACGAGCATGTGAACGTTGTTTTGTGTTGATCCTCTAGCGTTACTGTGATCTGATTATACCCCGAGTATCCATCGAGAAAATGGTAATAGTCTCGCTCTGCGATTCTACCCAGCATCAGGTCCAAGAACAGTAAAGGAAAATGGTCTTTCCTAGTCACCTTGTTCAACTTTCAGTAAACAATGCAAATTTTCCATCCCATAACTGTTCTAGTTAGTATCAACTCGTTGTTTTCATTCTCTACTACTGTAATACCTATTTTCTTTAGAACGCACTGGATCAGACTTACCTATGAACTATTTGAGATGGGGTAAATTAATACCCGCATGTAACCACTTAATGATTTCTTTTTTTACCACATCCTTCATGATGAGGTTCATTCTTCGTTGTCCATCAATCTTCCATTTCTCGTCATCTTCCAAGATGATCTTTTGCATGCGTACAAATGGACTAATGCCATAAATATCGGCTATGGTCCATCCGATAGCCTTTTTGAATTTTTTCAACACTAGGAAGAGTTTCTCTTCTTGTTCTTTAGTCAACTCTGTTGAAACAATCACAGCCAAAGTAGAAGCGTTACCTAAATAAACATATTTTAAATGTGAGGGAAATACCTTTAGTTCTAATTTAGGTGGCTCTTCAATTGACACTTTTGGTTGGACATAATCTCTGATTTCTAACTCTAAAGACTAAAAATGGGATTACAGATTAAATCCCCTTTGATTAGCTTCTAGCAAAGCTAAGTATTCCTATTCCTCTTCACCACTTGAAGGGTCTAATTTCAAAATTTACTCCAATGGGTCCTGAACATAGTTGAGTTCCCTTTCCTTGACTAATTCCTCTAAATCAAATACTGCACAACAATCATCAATTATGTTAGGAAATCGCATAGACTTAAAAACATTAAAACTTACTTGATCGTCCTGAACACGTATAGTAAGCTTGCCCTTCTGCACATCAATAAGGGTCCTTCTAATTGTTAGGAAAGGCCTTCCTAGGATGATTGGCACTTCTTTGTCTGATTCAAAGTCTAAAATAACAAAGTCAGTAGGGAAAATAAATTTATCTACATGTACCAATACATCCTCGATTTTTCCTTCTAAATTTGCTAAGGATCGATCTGCTAATTGAAGTGTAACCGTAGTAGGCCTAACTTCACCTATCCCCAACTTCCTAAATATGGACATAGGCATCAAGTCTATACTCGCACCCAAGTCACATAGTGTCTTACCACAATATGTTGCTACAATGTTGTAAGGTATGGTAAAACATCCAGGATCCTTCAACTTTAGGGGTAATTTGTCTTGAAGATATGCACTATATTCCTTCGTCAGGGCTACCATCTCAAATTCTCTTACTCTTCATTTTTTAGACGAGACATCCTTCATGAATTTAACATAGTTTGGCATTTGTCCAAGTGCTTCAACCAACAGAATGTTGATATGAAGTTGCTTGAGTACGTCTAGGAACTTCTTGAACTAGACTTCCTGCTTCTGCTTTTGAAGTCTTTAAGGGTAGGGTCGTGGAGGATTCTTTACTAGCACTGGTTGATTCATCTTACGTGGCAATTTTACATCTATCGAAGTTGTTAGCTTATCAAAATTGATTGGTTCAGAAATTACCTTATCGGGTTTTGCAGATTCTAGTTTTGGTTAAATTAGAGTTTCAACACTTTGTTGAACTTCCACTGAGTCTTGAACATCGGCTGGCTCTTCTTCAATTTCAACAATGTTGGGCTCTAATGTCTTTCTTCTCCTCAATGTCAATGCTTTACAATGCTCTTTCCTTGAATTTCTTGGATTCTTTATATCACTAGGCAAAGCACCTAGTGGACGGTTTCTTAGTTTAGTGGCAAGCTGGCCAATTGGTTTTCCATGTTTTTCAATGTGGCTACTTGGCTTTGGATCAAGGCATGATTTTTGGCTATGTATGCCTTCAACAAGTTTTCTAAGCCATTGGAGGATTCAGCTTGAGGTTGCTTCTTAAATTGTTGGGAAAAAATAGGTGGTTGGGTCGGTCTAGGTTGGGCATAAGTGTTATTGGGTGCAGCCCCTTGGTTACTCCAGGAAAGGTTAGGGTGGTTTCGCCAAGATGGGTTATAGAAATTGGATTGCAGTCTTTTCCTTCCTCGGTTCTGGTTTTAATTACCCATGTAATACACAGATTCTAGGTTTGATGGACATTCTTCGAACAGATGTCCTTCCCCATAATAAACATAGGCTACATTTTCAAATTGATTGGTTGGCTGAGCTGCAAAACTATTAAACCCATTAGTGGTGAAATTTTTAATCATTGAGGATATTGAAGATACCTGAGATGCGAGTGAAGTGAGAGCGTCCACTTCATGTACTCCAGTGACTCGTCTTCCTGACACTACTCGATTGGTTAACTATTAATAATTGTTGTTGGCAATCCTCTCAATGATTTCATAAGCCTCGTTATAAGACTTAGAAAGGAGAGCACCGTTAGTAGAAGCGTCCACTACCATTCTCGTGTGAGCATTGAGACCATTATAGAATGTCTCAAGTTGAATGTAGAATGGGATTCCATGATGAGGGCACTCCCGTAATAATTCTTTGTCCCTTTCTCATGCCTCATACAAGGACTTGCCATCCATTTGTTGGAAAATAGTGATTTCAGTCTTCAACTTAGCATTCTTGCTAGACGGGAAATACTTCATTAGGAATCTTTCTGCTAACTCTTTCCATGTGGTAATGGAATATGGTGGCAATGAGTTCAACCAGGCTCGAGCTCTGTCCCTTAGTGAATATGGGAATAGCTTTAATCGAAGTGGATCTTCAGGTACTTTGGCTAACTTGAGAGAATCGCTCATCTCCATAAATAGTCTTAAGTGAAGGTGAGGATCTTCGGTAGGTATTCCACTGAATTGGCCCATTATCTGAAGCATCTGAAACATGACTGACTTCAGCTTGAATTGTTGTTCCTCGATTTTGGGTCTCCTAATACACGAATTAAGATCATGAAATACTAGCACGGCATACTATCTTAGAGCTCTATCCCTATCATCAGCAATAAGGATAGGATTTTGAGCAGGGTTTGCTCCGTTTCCTTGATTCAAATCTTCGTAGTTCATCTCTTCGGTCCTTCTCTAAACTGCTTGTCTTCTTCGTTGTCAAAAAGTTCTTTCAACTTTCATGGTCTATGAGGAGTAAATCTATAATTCGATTAATACTCATAAACATCTGAAACAACATAGAAAAAAATTTACTAAGTTAAAATTGAACAGAAAAATAAACCAAAATGCAAAATTACAAATTCATAAATAATGACTTTTAAAATAGTCCTCAGAAACAACGCCGAAAACTTGGAACGATGGAAATGTACAAGTGTACACAATCACAAGTAGTAATAAAATGACAAGTAAATGTCGAGTTATTGTACCCACAGGGACTGTGCGAAGAAAATATTTATGAAATGCAATTAAAAACACTTTGGTGATTAAAAATATTTTGATTTTAAGGAAGTGGTTTAAAACTAAAATTTAACTAAGTAAAATAAAATAAAATAAAAATAAAAGTTCTAATGCATGATTTCAAAAGATGATTGTAATCAAGATGACATAATTGAGTTAGATTAATTACATTTCTTAACTTGGAATTACTAAACTCATGTTTAAGTTATTACGAATATATTCACGACAACTTGGTAACTTGCTAACTATCGCTCATACGCACTTATTAAATTAACTAATCTCTTGAACATTTTCCAATATCAATTCAAACAATTAATCAATATTCATAAGCATATAAAAGATTAAGTGAGGTAACAATATATTCCTAAATTGAAACAATTTAATCACAATAATCTTGCAAGTTATGCAAGGCTAATGTATCTTCTAATACTATCGCTAATTTAACCCTCACTACCTTAGAAGATTAAACATGCACCGATTAAGTATTATTTTAACTAGTTACAATTTCAACACGATTTAATAATTAATTCATTAGTTACCGTACAATTATAATGCAAGAATAACTTAATCATGGTTTTACTTAATCAAACAATTTACCAAGACCTATAACAACACAAACATAATTTTAATAACTTAAGTAGACGAAATACAATCAACCTAACACGAATTAAATTTAAGTCATACTAATTAAATTAAACATATCAACATAAAAAGTATTCATAGATATGTTCATAACAATAACAATAAAATAGGGAACTAAAATCAAATCCGGTGTTTCTCCGAAGCTTGATTAGTTTGCTCTGCGCCTCCTCCTCCGCTTGTTCTTGTTGAACCGAGGCTTTCACGAACACTCGAATGCTGCTTCCAACGGTGGTTTAAATGCTCTTTTCCAATAGAGGAAATCAGCAAGGGAATGGAAAGGAAAATAAAGAACAAAGGAAGGGTTTTTGAAGAGAGAAAGTGAGAGAGAAGTGAAGAATGAAAGGATGAGAGGTGTGTTTCAAATGAGCAGCAAAAGGGGTGTTTATAGGTTGAGTAGGCTACTAAAAAATAGCAAAACTCAGTAGCCATAGGCTCCCCCCATGGCCAGCCACACATGTGGCAAGTTTGAAGGTTTCAAATTTGCTAAATTAAGCTAAGGGCAAAAGCTTGATAAGTAGAGGGGTTTGAATGAAAATTCAATGAGACTTCAAGGGCAGTTTTGCAAGCCAAATAATCAGCTAAATAGTTGATTGGGTCAGCATGTAGGACGGTTTTGGGCAGCCCTGTTGCTCAATTGGATCAGTCTCTCGGTTTAGCACAATTGGGCCTCTTTTCATAATTTAATTAATAATAATTATTTAACCCAAAATAAATTGGATTACAATTAAAATTAATTATATTATGAATTAATATTCATAATTTGGACCATCTTAGGCTGAGAAATTAATTTTCCTCGATGCTTCAAAATCGTTTCTCAGTTTTGTACTGCTAGTAATGTCTAACAAGCTGTTTTTCGCCCTTTGTGCGTATCTGTCAAAAATAAATCAAAATTTATTATAAAATTAATTAAAATTCAATATTTTAATATTTAAGTGAAATTTAATTATTTTATAATTATTATATATTTTTTTGACAAGAATTATACCGAAACTGCATGAATTTAAGTTAAAAAGGGTATGAAAAAGTCTACATATTTTCGTGTTTCCAGATACCTATGACACTTAAGACTTTGTCATATTAACCAAGAAAGAATCACTAGACTCGTGAAAAATGGTCCCTTAAGTATGCTTAAGAAAGTTATTCTTCCACAATGTAAATCTTTCTTGGAAAGTAAAATGACTAAGAGGTCTTTCAATATGAAAGGTACAAGGGTCAACCAACCTTTAGAACTTGTGCACACTGATTTAAGTGGTCCCATGAGCACTAGTGTTCGAGGAGATTAAGATTATTATGTGACCTTTATCGATGCTTATTATTGATATAGATATGTGTATCTAATGCACCAAAAAAGTGAAACATTTGATAAATTTCGAGAGTTTCGTGCGGAAGTGGAAAAGCAAATAGGTTTGTCCAAAAAGAATATTCAGTTTGATTGAGTTGGAGAATACTTGCCCGACGAGTTCTTAGAATACCTTGTGGAGAATGAGATTTTATCCTAGTTGACTGAGTCGGGCACTCCATTGCAAAATGGTGTAGTTGAGAGAATGAACAAAACATTGCTTAACATATTTCGTTCAATGTTAAGCTATTCATAACTCCCTACTTCCTTCTGGGATATGTGATACAAATAACTAGCTATATTCTGAATGATGTGTCAACCAAGTCTACTTCTAAGACACCTTATGAATTGTGGCATGGAAAGAAACCTTCTTTAAATCACGTTAGAATATGGAGTTTTCCAACACACATTCTGGATAAGGATGCAAAAAAGTTAGATGCACAAACAGAATTGTGCATATTTTAAGGATATTTGAAAGGAACAAAGGGCGCATTATTCTACAATTTGAAAGATAATACGATTAAAGTTTCTACTCATGCTACTTTTCTTAAAGAAAGCTACGTAGATAACTTTAAGCCTCAAAGTAAAGTGGTACTTGAGGAACTTTCCGGAGTTGTAGAACAATCAAAAGTTCAATAAACCTAAGGGAATATCTAAGCAAGTGAGCCAAGAGGTAATCTTGTTCTGCACCCATTCATTAGTCTTGGATTAACCGGTGAGATCGAGAAATAAATCAGATTAATTCATCTAAGTTCGTAAAATTTAGATCGAAACGTAAAATGAAGTCACTTAGTAATTTAAGTGATTTAAGTCCCCCATTCGAGAATCGGTGAACCGCATCAAAATTAACCAACCATTGTTAGTCATTTATTTGTTTAATTTCTTAGTTTTGTACTCTTTTCAATTTAGTCCCTATTTAGCTATCTAATTTTCTTGAAAATTTTATTTTTATGATTTGTCGTACTATAAAATCGTATTAATAGCCTCTTAGACTTTATAGTGTACACTATTTATCAATCGATCGCCATTTCCTTTCGGTTCAATCCTTCGAATACTACGATTTTCCATTGTAACACTGCAAATATTACAACTGACCTGTACGTTTGCAATAAAGCCGCACTTCTAAAATTTTTTTATAAAATCATTTGTTTTATGTGCACGTGCGAACATGGCCAGTATACAATAAGGTGTTTTCAATCATGGTACTTTTTGTGGACTCACTCCATGATTAGGTAGACTCAAATTATCGAAACAATGCTTCTAAACATAATTGCAATTACTCAAGCATAATTGTATATGTTCGGTTTGTCCCTCCGCTAGCTCAACAAAAGCTCGATCAAACTGTATTTGAATCAGAAGAAAATTCTATGACTTTGGAAATAATTTATTGAGTCGATCTATTCGATGTGGAATTAAATTAGGCGGTCGTGAGAATTGTTCAACTAGAAAATTTAATTAAAGAATTTTCTTAAAAATTTAATTTGAAAAATATAAGTAATTTGTGGGAAAATTAATTAAATTAATTAAAATGAATATTATATTTTTGGAAATTAATCTTCAAGGAAAAAAATTGGTCCAATGGGTAACTGAATTTGAAAATTGGACCTAAGATCAAAAATTGAGCTCGTGAACCCAAAACCAAGACCCTAGACCCAAAAACTAGTCAAACCGGGTCTGATATGTGAAACAGGGGCGACAATCCAACCAGTGGCTGGACCGAACCGGTCGAATTGTCATTAGCCCAAACTGAATCAACAACAATCAAACCAACTCAGGCTGCCGTGAGGGTGTCGCACCTGCGATAGCACCACTGGACAGAATTGTGCTGACGGCGACATTTCGGTGGCCGACGGGTGGTCTTTCAGTGGTTGAGTAGTGGAAGAACGATACTCCTACTGAGACTCTACCGGGTAATTTGATTTTAGATTAACTATTTCAAAAATAATATTATTTTAATAGTTTTAATATTAAAATTAATTTAATACTTATCTTAATAGTATTTTATTAATTTAATATTAAATTTATTATCTTAATATTAAATTAAATTTAATATTTATCTTGTAGATAAGTATTCTATTAATTTAATAGATTTAATATTAAATTTATTATAATATTTATCTTGATAAGTATTATATTAATCTAATATTAAAGTGATTAAACTTAATCATAGTTGAACTCTCTAAACTCTCTCTAGATAAAGAGAGTCATGGGTCATTATTTTACACACACACACTTGAATTCAAGAGAAAGTTGTAGAGAGAATTTCTCTGAAGAAATTATTTCAAAAAATTTCTAGAGATATTTTTCTTATTTACAACTTGACCCCAAAGTTTAAAGAAATTGCCCCATAGGTAATTTTGTGGAAACTTTTCTAATTCGAACTGAGCCCACACTCGATAGATGTGAGCTTGAGGATAACGAAGAAGACTACTTAGTTGAAGTGTTCATCCTAGACAAATCAAAAAGGTATAATTTTGTTTAAGTGTTTATTATTTTAGATATCACAACTAAGTTCTTGTCTTTGGAAAAAAAAATTTAAAACTTTGCTTTTTCAAATTCGTTTTTCCAACACGATGTCGGAACAACACTAACTGTTTCTGCAATTTCTAGTTTCCCATTACCTATAATTTCAAACAATCTAAGCATATACCACAACTCAACCTCTTTTCAACCATTCATACATTTTTAATAGATTCAATACTAACCTAAAAAATCATCCATACATATAGACATTCCTTTCTTTTCACCATTATTTTTTAATCATCAACACAAGCTCATTAATTAGTATCAACTTCATAACATGAGGAATGCATACACATAATCATATTTTACTTCTCTAACCTATTATCATTACTCACTTCATACCTTAATTAGAACTATAACAACTCCAAGTTGCATTTATATCCAACATATTTTATCTTTAATATTCTAAATCCACCTCTAGAGTTTATGTAACATCCTGAAATAGGGCGTAAACAAAATAGTGGTTGCGAAACCATGAATCTGAGATAGAAAAGTTTATTGTGATTAATTTCTATGATTTACCGATTGATTGGATGCATGTGTTAGAATACCAATAAGAAATTTCAGTGATTGCATGTCTAAATTGCATATTAGGGTTTAATTGCAAAAATGGGTAAATATGAGTTTTATATGATAAAGGATTTAATAGAAATGCATAATTGAAGTAGAGGTCCATAAATGGTAATTAGACCATTAGATTTTCATGGACAAAAATGGGCATGCATAGATAAAAATAACTAAAGTTTTAATGAAGGGCATTTTAGTCATTTGGTAATAAAAAGAATTAAAAGGGAAAAAGATGGCAAAATATGCTCATCTTCTTCCATAGGGCCGAAATTTCAAGAGGCACTATATCTAGGATTTCTTCACTTTCTCAAGCTCATAGTAAGTGCATCCAAGCCCAGTTTTTAATGTTTTTTTACGTTTTTGAAGTCCTCGTAGCTCAATTTAGCTTATTCTACCATTAATTCATGTTAGGGTTCATATTCTACCACGAATCCAAGATAGAAATGTTTATTGTGATTAAATTTTATGATTTACTGATTGATTGGATGCATGTGTTAGAATACCGATAAGAAATTTCAGCGATTGCATGTCTGAATTGCACAATAGGATTTAATTGCAAAAGTGGGTAAATATGAGTTTTAGATGATAAAGGATTTAATTGAAGTGCATTATTGAAGTAGAGGTTCTTCAATGGTAATTAGACCATTAGATTTTCATGGACAAAAATGGGCATGCATAGATAAAAATAACTAAAGTTTTAATGAAGGGCATTTTAGTCAATTGGTAATAAAAAGAATTAAAAGGGAAAAAGATGGAAAAATGTGCTCATCTTCTCCATAAGGGCCGAATTTCAAGAGACTCGAAAGCTAGGGTTTCTTCACTTTCTCAAGCTCATAGTAACTGCATCCAAGCCCCATTTTTAATTTTTTTTTTATGTTTTTGGAGTCATCGTAGCTCGATTTAGCTTATTCTACCATTAATTCATGTTAGGGTTCATATTTGGAAAAATACCCATAGGTTAAATGTTTTTATTTTGATGTTTACTGGTAGAATATGAAGCTTGAAATTATGTTAAACAACTTTTGCTAGGCAATTTTAAGTGAAAACGAGTAAAACGACATAATCGGTAAAAATAGCTAATGTTCATAAGTAAATGTTAGAGTGAGAATTTGATGTTGCCATAGAAGCGAAAGATGTTCAGCATGTCATAAAACATAAGAATAAGGAATGAATTTTAATTTCCGAGTTTTGGGGAAAAAGTATATATATGCAAAAGTTTAGGGGCAAAATCATAATTTTTCCAAAGTTCGAGTCAAGGACTGTTTTGATGAATGTGAGTATTAAATAAGCTAAATTTGCTATTATAGATCAAGAGGAACGAAATCCGGAGTTAGATTGGGGAAAGAAAAAGGTTGAGGACTAAGTTGTTAGATTTGATCGTATTTTGTACCGAGGTAAGTTTACGGTAAATAAATGCAATATTTCAATAATTACTATTCATGTTGTTATTCTCCAACAATTATGTACTTATTTGATGAAATTATTTAATGTTGACTCAAGTATGAGATGATAGAGAATCAGTGTTAAAAAGTCTCGTTGAAACCTTAGGAATGTATCAGATACAAATGTCATGACATTAAGGGAATGAGATCCCATGTAAGACCATGTTTGGGACATGACATTGGCATTATTGGGTTATGAGAGGTCCCACGTAAGACCATGTCTGGGACATGGCGTTGGCACCAAGATGAGAGATCCCTCGTAAGACCATGTCTAGGACATGGCATGGGCACCGATATGAGAACTCCCATGTAATACCATATCTGAGATATGGCATTGGCAGTACAGGAAACATCCCATGTAAGACCATGTCTGGGACATGGCTTTGGCATGTTATTATCAGACAGGAGACCTGAGTATCCTTAGTATTTCAAGTGGTTCAACGGGCAAGTAAATAAACTATGTTACATGAAAGTTTAGGTAAAAGCATAAGAAATAGATTCAGGTGAGTTATAAGAGTTAAGAATATCTCATTTATCACTTGAGAAAGAAATTTCAGCAAGGAAGGAGAAGTGGTAATCATGAGTTATTTAAGTAAGCAAGTAAGTGAACAAGTAAGAGACTAAGTAAAGAAGAAGCAAAGACCATGATACTTGATGATGATTTATGAGTATAATTATTTATGATAAATGTTGTTATTTTTTTGCTTGTAAACTTACTATGCTTTACGCTTACTCCCGTTATTTTCCTTTTTTTTATAGTATCACCAAGCTAATTCAGGGATTTGTAAGGGCATCAGAGATCGTTTCACATGATCAACAGATCATCTCGGTATTTTTTGAATCGAATGTAACACCCCTTACCAAAGACCGTTGCCGGAGTCGAGCACGAGGCGTTACCTGACTTAACTTACTAGTTCGGAGCATAAAAATTTGCTTCTAAAATTAATTCACTCATGTTCATTCAATACGTCCCTAAAAAGAACCCTCGAGGCTCTAAAAGATGCAACGAAAATGGCTCGGGTCCAAATCGGGAACATTAAAATTTTTTCGAATACTTAAACAAATAAAAATAATTTATTTCACTATTCAGAATAAAACTGTCCACATGCGTAATAGTCACTAATTTAATTATAACTCGAGCAACAAAACTCAAAATTCAGATCCGTAAATTTTCCCTGACACTAGACTCATATATATTCTTACCATAAAATTTCCAAAATTTTTTGCGTAGCCAATAAGTACAGTTTATTCATTAAAGTCTCCTATGTTTCACTGTCCGACAGTCCTGACCTCTATTTACTAAAATCAATTATCTCATTATACAGACTTCATATGGTGCTTCTAAAGTCAGAACAGGGGACTTCAAAAACCATTCTGACCCTGTCTCACTAAAATTCAAATATCTCATAATTATAATTCCTTTGTCTACACTGTTTCTTTCATGTGAAAATAGACTCGATAAGCTTTAATTCTATATCTCATTAACTCTCTAATTTCATTTCTACTATCCTTAGTAATTTTTCAAAACCAATGCTGCTGCCCAAAACCTATTCCATTGCAAATTTTTACTCTTTTATAATTTCTTTGTATTAACTATCATTTAGGCATACATAACACCAAAAAATGTTCTTAAATAGCCATTTCAATAGCTAATCATTATCAAGTATTTACATGCTATACATTAGTCATATCATAAGGACACACACACAAAATGACTAAGTCCCTATACATGCCATAACTTAAAACGTTTCGAATCACAAAAAAACCGAGATGATCTGTTGATAGTGTGAAACGATCTCTGACGTCCTTACGATCCCTGAATTGGCTTGGCGATACTATAAAAAAAAGAAGGAAAATAAAGGGAGTAAGCGTAAAGCTTAGTAAGTTTACAAGCAAATAAATAACAACATTTATCATAAATAATTATACTCATAAATCATCATCAAGTATCATGGTCTTTGCTTATTCTTTACTTACTCTCTTACTTGCTTACTTACTTGCTTACTCTCTTACTTGTTTACTTACTTTCTTTCTTAAGTAACTCATGATTATAACTTCTCCTCTCTTGCTGAAATTTCTTTCTCAATTAATAACTGAAATATTCTTAACCCTTATAACTCACCTGAATCTATTTATTATGCTTTTACCTAAACTTTCATGTAACATAGTCTATTTACTAGCCCGTTGAACCACTTGGAATACTAAGGATACTTGGGTCTCCAGTCTGATAATAACATGCCAAAGCCATGTCCCAAACATGGTCTTACATGGAATGTTTCCTGTACTACCAATGTCATATCCTAGATATGGTCTTACATGGGAGTTCTCATATCGGTGCCCATTCCATGTCCCAGACATGGCCTTACGGCGGACCTCTCATCTCGGTGCCAACGCCAAGTCCCAGGCATGGTCTTACATGGGACCTCTCATAAACTCAATAATGCCAATGTCATGTCCCAGACATGGTCTTACATGGGATCTCATTCCCTTAATATCATGACATTTGTATCCGATACATTCCTAATGTTTCAACGAGACTTTTTAACACTGATTCTCTATCATCTCATACTTGAGTCAACATTAAATAATTTCATGAAATAAGTATATAATTGCTGGAAAATAACAACATTAAAAATAATTATTGAAATATTGCATTTATTTACTGTAAACTTACCTCGGTACAAAATACGATCAAATCTAGCAACTTAGTCCTCAACCTTTTTCTTTCCCCGGTCTAACTCTAGATTTCGTTCCTCTTGATCTATAATAGCAAATTCAGCTTATTTAATAATCACATTCATCAAAACAGTCATTGACTCGAACTTTGGCAAAATTATTATTTTGCCCCTAAACTTTTGCATATTTACACTTTTTCCCAAAAGCTCGGAAATTAAACTTCATCCTTTATTCTTATGTTTTATGACATTCTGAACATCTTTCCCTTCTATAGCAACATCAAATTCTCACTCTAACATTTACTTATGAACATTAGGTATTTTTACCGATTATGTCGTTTTACTCGTTTTCACTTAAAATTGCCTAGCAAAAGTTGTTTAACATAATTTCAAACTTCATATTCTACCATTAAACATCTAAATAAACACATTTCACCCATGGGTATTTTTCCAAATATGAACCCTAACATGAATTAATGGTAGAATAATCAATCGAGCTACGAGGACTCCAAAAACGTAAAAAAAAAACATTAAAAACGGGGCTTGGATGCACTTACTATGAGACTGAGAAAGTGAAGAAACCCTAGCTATGGAGTCCCTTGAAATTTGGCCCTTATGGAGAAGATGAGCACATTTTTCCATCTTTTTCCCTTTTAATTCTTTTTATTACCAATTGACTAAAATGCCTTTCATTAAAACTTTATTTATTTTTATCTATGCATGCCCATTTTTGTCCATGAAAATCTAATAGTATAATTACCATTTAAGGATCTCTACTTTAGTTATGCACTTCAATTAAATCCTTTATCATCTAAAACTCATATTTACCCACTTTTGCAATTAAATCCTAATGTGCAATTCAGACATGCAATCGCTAAAATTTCTTATCAGTATTCTAATACATACATCCAATCAATTGGTAAATCATAAAAATTAATTACAATAAAATTTTCTATCTTGGATTCATGGTTTCACAACCACTATTCCATTTAGGCCCTATTTCGGGATGTTACATCGAAATGTTTTAAGTTATGGCATGTATAGAGACTTAGTCATTTTGTGTGTGTGTCCTTATGATATGGCTAATGAATAGCATGTAAATATTTTATAATGATTAGATATTGGAATTTCTATTTAAGAACATGTTTTGATGTTATGTATGCCTAAATGATAGTTAAAACAAAGAAATTATGACAGAGTAAAATTTGCAATGAAACAGTTTTTGGACAGCAACATTGATATGATTTTGAAAAATCACCAAGGATAGTAGAAATATAATTAGAAAGTAAATAAGATATAGAATTAAATCTTATCAAGTCTATTTTCATATGAAAGAAATAGTGTAGGCAAAGGAATTTTATATTATGAGATATTTCAATTTTAGTGAGACAGGTCGAATAGTTTTTAAAGTCCCTATTCGACTTTAGAAAATAATTAAAATTATATAGAAATAATTATGAGTTATAATTTATATTTCTATATTTATTTGTGAGTCTATTTTCAATAGAAAGAAGCATAAACACCATATCAAGTCCGTACAATGAGATAATTTATTTTTAGTGAATAGAGGTCGAACCATTAGATAGTGAAACATGGGAGACTTTAACGAATAAACTGTACTATTTTACTAACCAAAAAATTCTAGAAATTTTATGGTAAGAAGATATATGAGTCTAGTTGTAGAGAAAATTTTTGGATCTAAATTTTTAGATTTGTAAGTCGAGTTATAATTAAATTAGTGACTGTCACGCAGGTGGATAGCTTTATTGTGAATAGTGAAATAAATTATTTTGATTTGTTTAAGTATTCGAAAAAATTTTAGTGTTCCCGGTTTGGACTCGAACCATTTTCGTTGCATGTTTTAGGGTCTCGAGGATCATTTTTAGGGACATATTGATTGAAAGTGAGTGAATTAATTTTAAAAGCAAATTTTTATGCTCCGAACTAGTAAGTTAAGTCAGATAACGCCTCGTAGTGGACTCCGGCAACGGTGTCGGGTAAGGTGTGTTATAGTTTATAACACCAATCTATACCAAAATGACTCTACTAGGTACATGCCATATAACTTAACAATAGAGATTCACAAATATTATTGAGTCTAGGATCTTGACTGGATGCTAAAGTCGATGCTTGGGTTCTCAAATTGAACCTAACTTGTTCACGGAAAAAAAAACTTGTACACTAAACAATAAGGCTCAGATATTTCTATAATTCAAATAAAAGTAACACATGAAATAATCAATTGCATACATTATCCATATTAATAATATTAGTCAATATAATGCACTATATGATTAATTCATTCAACTCATCTTACATGTATATTCCATACCAATATTACAATACTTAATGAAATGCATAAATACCTAATTATAACAATAATTGTGCAATCTTTCATTACCAAGTCAAATGATGCACTCCAAATCTTACCGAATTGGCTTTCCGACTCATTAATCAATTTGTGTAATGTTTTACATACCTCAACATTTAATGTCATATATAAGTGCCTGTAATCCAACTTATTAGCATATAATCATTTCCAATCATCCTTCAACTAATTTGTAATGTAAATGCATATTATTATTCTTCTATTAACTTGGCTCAGACTCAAATGGATACACGGATCCAACCAACACAGTAATTCTTTTATTAACATGTAAAAGTTGTGCCCAACACTTACCGACACGTAGTCGAAGCAACCTGTTCTCAATCTATCCTTTGGTATGCCAACTATAACTAACTTTGCCCGAACAATTAATAGGGTAATCAATTATCCAGTTCTTAATATAGCTCAATTTATAACTCATCATTTTCAATTCATTAATTCATATGTATATCATAACATGAGTCAACCTAATTCAAACCCAATTTTGCATTTTCATCAAGTTACACTGTTTTCAATTTTATTTAATTTAGTCATCTATCTCGGTAATCAAACCAAACTCGTATCAATATAATTTGATTAATCATTTTTAACTCACCTCATTATCATAACATGCAAAATAGGGTAAATATGCAACAATTGAAATGATTCGAATCATAGAAATACAAATCAAACATTTGAGTTACTCGTCGTTGACTCTCATCTCTTCTTTCCCTCGCGACATTCTCACATCGTATTTAGCTACAAATAATAATCTGACGATACATAATATTAAATTCCAGCTCAAATCACAATCAATTACAAAGTCACACATGTTTTTCATTTTTTTCAATTTAGTCCCTAAAGTTGGGACTAAACTAACTTTTAATTTAAAGAGTCAGATTGAAACTCAATTTCATATTTTTTTCATTAGGGACCTCCTATTTCTTATTCCTACTATCAATTTTACATTTTATTCAGTTTAGTCCCTAATGTACAAAACTATCAATTAAGCTTTACAATTTAGTCTTTTTTCATATCTAAGCTTAAACTCTATCAATTTAACACCTAAAAGTTCAAGAAATAACCAATGGAAACTTTCTAAAACTTTTAAATTTCTAAAAATTGGTACATGGTTTAGCTAAATCTAGCTCCCATGACCTCAAAAACATAAAAAAATACAAGAAAATGACTAAATTGAACTAACCAATTGAAAACTGAAAGTTTGAAACCCTTGGCATTGGTGTCAAGAGTTTTATTCTTCTCTGAATTTGGTTGAAACATATGACAATCACTTTCCTTCCACCAAAAAATGATTTATATACTTGGATTAATTTATAATTTAACTTAATTAACCTTAATTTGATTAAATAAACTTTAGTTTAACTAAGCTAATGATTTCTTAACCACACCATCCACTATATGACATCCAATATGGTTTGATTGCTATTTATATCCTTTTATTAGTTTCAATTTAAGTCATCAAGCCATTTTCTAGTTAAAAATCTATAGCAATTAGACTTTACAATTTAGTCCTTAAACCCTAATTAATCACTAATTCGACAAAATACCTATCCAAAACTCAATTCACTTATATAAAAGGTGTAATAGCCCGATTTTAATGGTACAAAAAATGCCGATTTTGGAACCCATTCTTCGATGATTGAGTCAATTATTATTTATGAATTTATATTAGGGTTATTTGGAATTTTTTTTCTAGAAATTTTATTGAATTAATGATTAAATAGGTTACAATGAATAAATCATAAAACTTTAAAAGTTACCCACTATTAATTTTTATTTGTTAAAAGGGTAATTAGTATTAAGACAAGGACCAAAGTAGAAATTTTGCCAATATTAATGTTTGTGGACTATTTGTGAAGATATTTTGTTAAAAATAAGGTTAATAAAATAAAGAAAAAAAATAAAAAACATTTCATTTTACTTTCATCCATCTTCTTCTTATGAAAACAAAAAGAGTTAAGGTCAGTTTCAAAACTTTTGGTCCTTGATTGGTAAGCTTAACTTAGTCATTTTCATGTAATTTTTATGTTTTTGAGTTCCCCTAAGCTTGATTTAGCTAGCTCAGAGGGCTATTTTGTGAAAGTGTTAAAGTTTTGAAAAGTTACCATTAAAGAATTCTTGAAACTGTTAAATGTTAGTATGACTAATTTGTAAAGTGAGATTTTGATAGTTTTGCTATAAAGCACTAAAATGTAAAATTTATGAATAATGGAAGGAAACTTATATGTTATGTGCTGCTGGTAAGTTAGCTAAGAATGTGTTTGAGATCGGTTTCGAAATTGAAGCTCAAATTCAAAAGTTATGGCAATTTTAGTTCTAGACTAAATTGAAATAAATGCAAAACTTATGGAATCTACATAGAATGAAATTAAACTATTATATATAATTTCAATATGTTGTTAAGTGATATTTGGAATGGATAATTGAGTTAAATTATGGTTTAGATCAAGATTTACAATAACCAAAGGAATTATGCGAAAAAGGGAAAATTGATGAATAGTCCCTAACATCTAAAGCATTACCACTTTGCCAGGTAATTTCATACAATATAAATAAGTTTAATTGGCTAATGATTTATGTTTAAATGAATATTCATGTTTTATTTAAAGTTTAATTGCACCTGTGTTTAAGGCTAAACGGATCCTTATCGTTCCTGAATTTCAACCGAACGACCTTCTCCACTATTCTCGTACTTCAAACTACTTCGAGTGTGGACTGAACAAATTTGAATCAAACACAAAACCAGAAATTATTTACTTTACTTTCAGTAGGAAAGTAAAGCTCTCTCTAATAGAAATTGGTAGAATTATTAATCTTCAAAATTAGAATTTATACATAGAAATAAATTCTCACTGTTTTTGGGCAAAATAGCAATATCTCAAAGTTGAATAAAACTTATTAGTCTTATCAGTGTCTTCTATTTATAGGGAGAGAAAGTGAAACTCTAGTTGAATTAGTAGAATGCATTTAATACTTATTTAATATAAAAAAATCCTTCAGTTGAACTAGGAGAGAGAGGGGCTAATAAGATGTGTTTCCCCTCATATGTATTTGAAAGGGGATTTGGGCCTCTCTTATATTGGGTCCAAATATATGTGCTTTCTAGACTTTTAACTAAGCACTTTATAGTTTAATCCAACCTAGTACATGTTTTTCTATTTTCCAAAATAGACATTATTTATTAATTTAAGTTAAATAAATTAAATTAAATTTTCAATTAAATAATTTTTCCAATCCAATTCTAATTATGTTAAAACCATAACAACTTTACCGTAAAAGAATCTATGATAAAATATATTTAATTTCTACATTCAACGGATTCACAATGAACAATTAATTTAAACCCATTTTGAACTTCAATAATTAATTAATTAGTAATTCAAAAACCATAAATTAATTCTCAAGTCATTTCCATATTTAGTGAGAAAAATAGATTCATTTTAAAATATTACCCATTTTTCTAACTTTATTATTTTTATCCATTTCTTTTCATTCGATTCAACAGACAATTCATTTTTGGTTTCAATGAGCTAGCGGAAAGACCAATTAGACATATGTGATTAGGGCTCAAATGATTTATAATTAAGTTTCAACTTTTTACCTATTAATTATAAACTCATTTAGTCACAAATTCATTCCACTATAGTATCGTGATTGAGTTCTGCAATTACATACCATTACGAAAGCTACTCGACCAGTGCTCGTCCGGTGACCTTGTAATAAGTGTGTTACCCTCATAGGGTATCCTTAATCTCTTTAGTATAAATACGTTCGTTCAATATGATTCTATTTTATCTCATGGTAACCATTACATCTTCCTTCATGAAAAGTAAAATACTATTATATGGTAATTAAGTCATTCATCACAAAGACAAATGACTCATGGTCACATTTACTTTTCATTTATCATGTAATGTCAATGAAAGGATATCATTACCCATGTCTTGGACTATGAATTTCACTATTTTAAATTACGCCACATACTGCAAAAGTTATATACCCAACACACTAGATTTTGATTCGTTATCTATTTGAACTCAGGCTTTTACTTACATCAAAGTATACAATTCACACATACATAGTCCATCATCTACTCATGATTAAGGTATGCCACACTATGAATGTCACAAGTGAATAAATCCATAAACAAATTCAGAAACTATTCTGCTTAGGTCTAGTTCGATGTACTCTCAATCTAGCAAGTCACATCTATGTCTCTACCTTTTGGGAGTCACCTACTCCAATGCCCAAGACAAAACATCTCCCTAATTGGACTTGATAGACGACATATTAGTCTTTCAAAAATTTTCTCATTACCGATTAGGCTAAGGACATGTTTAGGTTTATCTACTAATATAAGTTGTCTTTTCGTATTCGGATCTGACCATGTAATATCTCTTAGTATTAGTTAAACATTAGACAACCAGTGAGCTAATATTTGCTTCTATTTTGCTTTACATGCAAAAATCACATGAGGACATTATACAAAGGATATTAATGTAATTCATGAATAATTTTAGCAACCAATCTGTTCAAAAAAATTACAAGTATACAAACGAATATACTACACTTAGGACACCAAATCCAACATTAACAACCTTAGCCAAACACATTCTCAGCTTGCCTCATGCATTGCAATTATTTTTGCATGATTTGAAAAGGTAGTAACTAATGTCTGATAAGAATGAAGTGGATGAATGCGGAAGTAGATCGTAAGTTTGTTCAAGTCACAAATTTGACTTAGGGCTCTAAACGTTTGGAAAAAAAACTTGGATTTTGACACCTCCTAAAACGCGATCGAATCCAAGTCAAATTAAATAATTAAAATAACTAAGATAAATAAAATAAAATAATAAATCAAAAACTAGAATAATAAAGAATACAATAAAGAAAATATATAGAAAAGATAAAATGTGATATGTAGAAGTCCTAATAAGCCTTGGAAACACGAAGAATCCACAACCCCCTTCAAGCGGCTCTAATTTCCCCTCCAAGATAGAAACTTTGGCAAAAAAAATTTTTGAAGATGATTCTTACAATCTAAAAAGATTGTTAAAAACTCTTCTAAAAGAAACTCAAGAATAATTCTTGAAACGAAAAACTCAAAGAGAACTTCAATAATAATCAATTGTTTAATTTGTGTACAATGAAAAGGCCTATATATAGGCTAGCTAAATAAATCTAAACAAAACTCTTAAGTATACTAGAACTCTAATTAATCTAAACAAAAATAGTTTTAAACTAAACTTTTTGTTGATATAAAACTCCTAAATAATTAATTATTAAATTGTGTTAAAATTGTAATTAATTGACAGAATACTGAATCAGTGCATGTTTAATCTTCTAAGGTAGTTGAGGGTTAAATTAGCGACGGTATTAGACGATACATTAGCCCTGCATAACTTGCAAGATTATTGTGATTAAATTGTTTCAATATAGGAATATATTGTTACCTCACTTAATCTTTTATGTCCTTATGAAGATTGATTAATTTTTTGAATTGGCATTGAAAAATGTTTAAGAGATAAGTTAATTTAATAAGTACATATGAGTAGTAGTTAGCAAATTACTAAATTGCCGTGAATTTATTCGTAACAACATAAACATGAGTTTAGTAATTCTAAGTTAAGAAATGTAATTAATCTAGCACAATTATGTCATCTTGATTAAAATCATCTTTTGAAATCTTGCATTGGAACTTTTATTTTTTTTTACTTCGTTAAATTTTAGTTTTAATCACTAAAGTGTTTTTAATTGCATTTCATAAATATTTTCTTTGCACAGTCCCTGTGGGTACGATAACTCGACATTTACTTATCACTTTATTACTTGTTGCGATTGTGTACACTTGCACATTTCCATCGTTCTAGTATCCCTCATTAGATTGAAAATTTTTAAGCTTCTTATTCATCATTTTAGTTTGAAGCATCAAGTAGTTATTTGGTTTGATAAAGTAAAGATTGTTTTTCATCCATCCATAAAATTAGGTACATAAAATAAATCCTTTAAAATAATCTTCCTAAAATTATCAAAATGTAAAATAACTTCTCTCACTTCTTTAGCTGAAACATAGCTCCCATCTTCGGTCAACAACGAGAGGCTCTTGTCACGTAGACTTCTTGCTTTGTTGAACCCATGTAAAGAAATACACATGGTTAGTGGCTCTAGAATCAATAACCTAGTTGTCAATTGATTCTTCCACTAATCAAGCTTCAACCTCATAGAGTTTTATACATTTACCCTTTTCAACTAGATAATCGAAATACACTTTGCAATTTGATCTGAAGTGTCATTTCCTATTGCAGAAGAAATATTTGATCTTTTCAGGATCTTTTAACTTCTTAGTCTTCTTCTTATCCACACGAGGTGGAACAGAAGACTTAGTCGATTTCTTCTTTGCCTTAGCTTTCTGCTTCCCTTTAGGAAACGAGGGGCCCACAACTAAGTTTGCCTCAGGTTTCTCTTAGATCGGCTTACCACCACTCAACATTAGCTCATAGGATTGCAGTTCCTTCATGAATTGAGTCAAGGTAAACGCCTTGTTCCCAAAGTTAAAAGTGGCCCTAAAGCCAGTGAACTCATTGGTCAAGGATTTGAACATTATTTCAAGCTGAGTGTTCACGTCTAGTTTAACCTCATTATCTTCTACTTCAAATTTGTTAAGATTTCATCAAATTTGTAATAGCAAATTGTCAAGCCAATACAACTTGGCCTCTGAGTAGATCCTCTAAATTTGTCATGATCTCTTTGGTAGTAAAAAAATTCTCATGTTGCTTTTGCAGTCCACTACTCATACTCGCTAACATATAACATTGAGCAACCAAGTCATAATTTCTTTAGAGATTTCTGGCTTTGGGCTAATCTTCAGGTGCGCAAGATTCATCAAGGACGAATTTGTATTTCTCATAGCTAAAAACTTTCGACAAGTTTTATTTTCATTCTCGAAAATTATCCCCATTAAATTTATTTACAATAAGAATACTAATAAGATGATTAGGAGACATATTTGAAATAAAAAAATAATAAAGATTCACTAATTGCAATATTTGTGTTAAGCAAATATTTTCATTTCAGCAACATATCAAGAATGCATTATGATGCATGCGTCTTGTATTAAAACATTGAAAAACATTTTTTCGTTGCTATGAACATTCTCACACCCATGAATCATGTCGCCTTGGGGTCCCATGATTAACTAGCAAGAACAAGGATTACATCCAATCAATTTGTGAATCTTTATTTTCAAGACTGTACACGAACCAACGACCGTTTAACGTTTGACCATCATCTCTAGCTTAAATATCATTTCTTGATAAACTATTTAATAAGAGATGATATTGAGTAGCCATTGACTCAACACCCATCATTAACATGCTTTCATTTGTGAGTCATCTTGGGACAATCTCACTGAAAGTCATTCATGACTAGTTGTCCTTAAAAGGAAATCTCATCTAGTGAACCCACATGATAAAGTTTACCTTGGCGTGCAATCCGGGTAGGAATTGGCTTGAAAATTTATCATGCTATCACTTAAGGACAATCAATAGATGTCGTAGGTCTTGTTCAAGGACCTTCTCCCACTCAATATTTTAAAAACATGTAAAGTTTTTATCTTAGAGTTCAAGAATGATCATACAATAGTGACATTCTTACCTAATTTATATGAAATGCTTCCAATATATGCATGACATGATACAAAAATTTTATAATATTCACATTCATTTATTCATAAGAATCAATCAATCATAAAAATAAACAGTTTTGATTCTCCACAAATTTTCTTTTAAGGGACAGCCAAATAAGTGAATGTGAACCGTGCACCGGGTAAAGTCCCTGGAAATAGAGGTGAGTCATATTTAATCACTTAAAAACCAAGTCTTTTCTTTCCAGAGCCAATCTTGGACATGCACCTTCTCATTACCACACTTCTCACAGCAATTGAATAACCTAAAAACGTGAATGAAATAATACAACACATGTATTTACTTATTACCAAACTTTTTATTTTTTAATTGATTAACTATGGATCATCTCAAACATATATATCAAAATTATAATATAAAATAATATAACTATTATAAACAATTATAAAACATAAATATAAAGAGATGAGTAATTAAAATAAAATTGTCAGCCAAGGTTTCCATGGTTCTATTTCTAGAAAATAAATGAACAAAAAAAAATTACACAGGTTTTAACCACAATGCATTCCTTGGGTCTTCAATTGCCATCGCTCCATCTTCTCCTCATCATGGACTCCTTTTGGAAAAAAAGTTTATTTAAGTCATAGTCTATTTCCAGCTCACAAGAATTCTATGAATTAAAAAGAAGTCCTACATGGAGATTATAGTTCACGGTTTATTTCCTAAGAACCACAACATTGGCAAAAAATAACAAATATATAGTATCACATCTATTCCCATGTATAACTCAAAACATGCATAAGATCTAAATAATGCTATTTTCTATGTAATAGATTCTTTCAAGAAGAAGAGAAATCTATTTTTATTATCTGTTTATACTTATAGATAGAGCACAACTTGGCTCTGATACTAATTGTTTGAAAAACGAGTTTAGAAAATGCAGCAGAAAATAAGTTTAAGGGAAGAACCAGAGTTTTAAATTTTTTTCCGAAAACAAGCTCTGATACTTGGTTGTGATATCTAAAGTAATAAACATTTAATCAAAATTGTACCTTTTCAATTCGTTTAGGATGAACTCTTCGACTGAGGAGTCTTCTCTGTTATCCTCACGCCTGCCAAGTGTAGGCTCACTTCAAATCAGAATAATTTCCACAAAATTACTAGTGGGGAAATTTTTTAATTTTTGTAAACTTTAAGGTCAACTTGTAAATAAGAAAAATATCTCTAGAAATTTTTTGAAATAATTTCTTTATAGAAATTTCTCTTATAACTTTCTCTTGAATTCAAGTGTGTGTGTAAAATAATGACTCATGACTCTCTTCATATAGAGAGAGTTTAGAGAGTTCACCTATGATTAAACTTAATCACTTTAATATTAAATTAATATAATACTTATCAAGATAAATATTAGGTTAAATTTAATATAAAATCTATTAAATTGATAGAATATTTATCTACAAAATAAATATCAAATTAAATTTAATATTAAGATAATCACTTTAATATTAAATTAATAAAATACTATTAAGAAAAATATTAAATTAATTTTAATATTAAAACTATTAAAATAATATCATTTTTCGAATAGTTTATCTAAAACCAAATTATCTAGTAGAGTCCTGGTAGGAGTGTAGTTCTTCCACTGCTCAATGTTGGCACCGTTGTGTCTAGTGGTGCTATCGTAGGTGCAACACCCTCATTACAACTAAAGCCGGTTCGATCCAGTGATGGCCTTATCGGTTCAGTCCAGCCACCGGTTGGATCATTGCCTTGGTTTCACATATCAAGCTCGGTTCAACAAATTTTTGGGTTTTAGTCTTGGTTTTGGGTTCACATGCCAAATTTTTTATCTCAGATCCAATTTTCAGGTTCAATTCGCATTTGGAAAATTTCTGACTTGAAAATTAATTTTCAAAAATATCATATTTATTTTTATTAATTTTATTTTATTTGATCAAAATTAATTTTCCCAAAAATCACTTGGATTTTTCAAATTATTTTTTTGAAGAAAATTCTTTAATAAAATTCTCTAGTTGAATAATTCTCACGATCGCCTAATTTAATTCCACAACGAATAAACTGACTCAATTAAATTATTTTCAAAGTGGTAGAATTTTCTTTTGATTTAAATGCAGTCCGATCGAGCTTTTGTTGAGCTAGTGGAGGGACCAATCAGACATATACATTTTGGCTTAAGTAATTGTAATTATGTCTAGATGCATCGTTCCGATAATTCACAGTTTATTTAATTATGGATTCAATCCACAATAAGTACCATGATTGAAAACTCCTTATCGTATACTGTTTACGAAAGAAATTCATCCAACTACTTTGTCCAATGACCTAATCATGTGTGTGTTACCCTCATATGATATCCTTGATTCTTTTGAGTTAAATATGCTCACTCAATACAATCATATTTTATCTGATTTTCACCATTCTGTCTCGTTTAATGATTAATATGACCACTGTAAACAAATGACTGAGATAAATTGCTTGTTCGGGAATAAGCAACTCATGACCACGTTTCATATTTATCAATCCACACAATACCAATGAGATGATACTGTTAACTCTTGAATCGATCTATGAGTTCTATTGTTACAAGTAAATCAATGCCATACACAAGTCATGTACCTAACATACCGGCTATGGGCTCGATCATTTTTAAAGCATAAGCCTCCACTTATATCAAAGCAGATGAGTTACATACGCATGGTCAGTGACTAACTCAGGATTTAGGTAAATCACATCTTGAATGTCGCAAGTGAATTAATTCATACACAAATCCAGAATTAATTCATCTTGGGTCTAGTCCAATGTATCATTCTTCCAATGAATACATCTATGTCTCTTCCGATGGAGTAAACCGCTCCGATAGCCAAGACTAGTCATCTCCCTAATTGGCATTGTAGACGACATAATAATCCTTCTAAGTATTTGAATAAAATGATCACTTTGTTTCTTTTATGAGATTACAAACTCGTTTAGATTATCTACTGAAGTAAGTTTTCTTTCTCGCAATGTAAACATTCTTATAGTGTCACTTCATCATTTTAAACATAGACAATTAACGAGCTAATATTTGTTTTTCACAATCTCACTATGCATGCAAAACAAGAAATACAAAAGACATAATAGTGAAATGTGAAATTAACTTTATTTATTTACTCATCATTCAAATACATAGAAAACAATTACATATTTACTACAATATGGACATATTTCCCAACACGTTGTCCCGACGAGAAAATACCTGTAATGTCATAGTGAGATGAGGAACCTCGTCATCTCGACGAGGCCAATACAGTAAGTGGCGTCATGACATCAAGTGGCCTAATGTCGTGACGTGATAAACTGTTTGGTGACCTCATGACGTGGAAACGTTGGTGCCACAATGTTAACCCTGTATTTTGGAACTTTACAATTTGGTCATTCTTTGACCTTGGGTTACTATTTGAGCTTTCATAAGCTTGTGTAAGACCCGAAATTATTTTCTATTATATTAAATGTATGTTTTGGTTGAATTTAAGCATTAAATGATAAAAATTGACTGTGATTGAATATAGTTGCTTCTACAATGAATGTGACGCCTTGTAGCTAGGCTCTAATGATCAGGTCGGGTATGGGGTGTTACACTGTACTCTTTTCCTTTAATCAAGATTTTTTCTCAATAGGCTTTCCAAGTAAAGTTTTTTAAGGAGACAACTTGTAAAAGAATATTATGTATTCTCTTTCCTTCATTTTTTTTATCCCATATATGGTTTTTCCTAATAAGATTTTAACAAAACACATTTTTTTATGGATATCTAAGGGGAGTGTTGCAAAATGGATGTCCATATAACTCCCATAACCCCTAAGAATTCATTTTCTTGTAACTCTTATAACCTCTAAATTTTTATATGGTGCCTTAATTATCTTTATTATAGTTTTGTAACCTCTGGTGATTGAGGCCCTATAAATAGAGAACATGTACAAGCTTTTAGGCATCCCAAAATGAAAGTTGAATCATCCTTTCATTTTTCTAATTCTTCTCTCTTCTTATAATTCTCTTAGTTCATAATAAAGAAATATTTTTCCATTACAAAATCCTTTTGAAATTTATTAATATTTAAAATACTATTTTTACTCCAAAATTATATCTCTTACCAAATCTTTAATTTTTTTAACCATACTAAATTTTGAGGGAATATAAAAAAGAATATTAGGAAATAAAAAAAAAAGAGTATACTAAAAAATTTGAAGAAGTATAAAAAATTATGAGTCTACAAACCCAATTTCACCCGGGCCTTGTAACAAACCAAATAAAAAGTCCAATTTACAAATCAAAATAGCCCAAATACGAGCCCAACTACCCAAACCCAATTCAGCCCAAAATAAACCTAGCCCAACAGAAGTCAAACTAGGGTTTCAGAAAAGCTGAAACCCTAGCGCTGCCGCCGTCACATCATCAGCGCAAGTGGCGCATCTAGCCCCTGCCACCGTCACTTCTACTGCCCCAACCACCTACTCCATCAACACCTGCAAAACAAGATAAACACGCAAACAACAGAAACACGCAAGGAAAATAATAGAAATAACATGTAACACTAGCTATAAAAGTCGAATATCATCTCTATAAAGTGGGTTTTTTTTTAAATGAAATATATAAAAAAAGAGTTATCCGAAAATCATAAGAACCGAAACAAATTTTAAGGTGATTTTTTTCCTTTTTTTATATATTATTTTATCATTTTTATTTATTTCAAAATAACAAAAAAGGAAGACCTTTTTTACCTCTTTCGCCATCAGCGGAATGGTCGAAGAAGCCAAAGGAGTGTGTCAAAAGAAAAAGGGAAATTTTTTAGCTTTTCATTGCAGTACGGTAACCATGCCGTGTGTGGTCGATGGTCGATTTTAGGTTTGTGCCGGAGAGGAGAGAGGGGTTGAGAGGTTTGTTGGTTTTTTTTGGGAAGGGAAGTGGAAATGAAGGTTTTAAAAAAAATTTTGATTTATATAGCAGGGCCAAACGGCGTCATTTTGGCCTGTGCGCATAGGTCCCAAAACAGCACCGTTTTGCATAAGACCCAAGAACCGACCCGAAAACCGACCCGACCCAAGTTAACGGAAGGGCTAATTGCGTTTTCAGCCTTCCACTTTTTAATAGTTGTACAATCAAGTACTTTTAGTTGTTTCTAAATTTTAGCTTATAATTTTTCTGCGATTTCAATTTAGTCCTTTCTGGAACGACGCCGTTTTGGAAGGGAAGGGAAAATTTCTCTTTTAGTCCCTCCTTGTTATTCGCGCGTTCAAAATGGTCCATCCCTTTATTTTATTCCTGATTTTTCCCAAATCTTTATTTTAAAATTCGAATTAGTCCTTTTTTTGTTATTTTTGTTATCTTGTTAATTAATCTAGTTATTATTATACTTGTATTTTCTTTTTATATTTACTTATTCATTACTATTATATTATTATGTTATATTATTAGTTTTGTACTATTATTATTATTATATTTCTGTTTATATATTACTTATCTAATTTTTTAAATATATTTTTTGTCTTGTTATATATTATTATGTAATTATTTATATCTTGTGTTTTTTTAAACCTTAGATTATTTGCTATCCTGTTATTAATATTATTATATATTATTATTTACTCATTTATATCTCATTAATTTCAAACTTTGTTATATATATATACATACATATTTTTTATATTTTATAATTTTATATATATATACAAACATATATATATATATTTTATGTTTTATAATTTTTATCTATTTTCTTTATTGTTATTATTGTTTAACTTAATATTTATTTATTTATATGTCCATTATTATTTTAAAAATGTTTTAGTTCTATCTGCTTATTTCTTTTATATATATTTGATTTTTTCTTTTTATTTATTTATCTTAGTTTTGTTGTTGTTGCTTGTATTATTTATGCTCACATTATCGTATTCATTATCGTTTGTTACGCATATTAACACCGTGTCTTATTTCTTCCATTTCGCGTTAGATTAATTTTATTTGATGCGTAAATCATGACTTTAAAATAAGTAACACTTCGTATTTTAAGATTTGAAAAAGTCGTACCATAACTTACAGGGTTTCGATTTTCTCGATAAATCCAAATAAACGAACTTTTTTTTAAGCATGTTTTTTCAATAATCTCGAGAATTAGGAAAAATCGTATTCGAACTTACGTAGTATGATTTCTTCTTAAAATCGAGAAGATTAAGTACTTTTCAATAAGTATTTTTTCAAGATGTATATTCATATCGGGAATTCAAGACATTGTGTCCTAACTTACGGACGTGATTCTCTTTCTTGATTAACGTGAAATATGCCCTTTTTCCTCAAAAATTTTTAGCTTTTTAATAAAGAGTCGTATTTTAAATCTCTTCAAAGTTTCTCATTCTCGACACTAAGACATTAATTAATCAACTAGGTACCAATTTTGGCGTTACGAGGGTGCTAATCTTTCCTCGTTACTCCCGAACCCATTTTTCTAAATTTCGTGGACCAAAATCGTTGTTTTAATAAAATCAAATCGTTTATTAAAAAATAATCACTTTTTTAGGTGACCCGATCACACATCATCAAAAAAGGATTGGTGGCGACTCCTGTATTCGTTTTCGTTTTCAAAATCCAAGTCGACCCTTTTATCAAAAAAATGGTTTCGACAATGGGGATATACCAATTATTATAAGGAAATATAAAAAACTAATGAGAATATATCCATACTTAGCTTGTAACATGTTTAACTGGTAGAAACTTGTCATAATTTTTTTAGTAAGTTTACAAGAGAACCCCAACTATAACCTCCCGTCAATTTTTCTAAAAATAATGTGTAGTTTATATATATAATATATATTTGATAGAATAATATTTGATACACCATTGGTGTATAAGTTTTGTGCATCATTGGTGAATAATAACATGACACATCATCATTCAATTAAAAAATATATATGGAGGACTTGTAAATAAATACTAATAGTGTAACGCCCCAAGTTTGTATATTTGTTTACGTGTATTTATGACACAACTGTGTATCTACTTCAGTGGTTAAGTGCTTTGGGTGTGTGTGTGAGGTCTTAAGTTCAAGCCTTGTCTTGGGAAAATTTTTGTATTTTTCTGGACAAAACCTTATCACTAATCAGTAGGCTTATAATTTTTGTATTTATTTTGTTGCTTGTGTCGTGTAGGTGTTTTGGTTTAGCCGAAATGCTGAAGTGTTTGAGTGGAATTTAAAATTGGTAGTTGAGAGCAAGTGGTGGACGGTTTTGGGAGGTGTTCGAGTGATTTGAGGAGAAAAATAAGGATTGAGGATTTCAAATTATCCCAATTGGGTAGTGGAAGTTTGATGGAGAAAATTTAGGAGTGAATTAAGGATTTTGGGGTTATCGGGATTCTTATCAAATTATTCTGTTCATATTTTTTTCCTTTTTTCTTTCCCCCAAAAATAGAATTTTCGATTTTCTCTTCTCCTCTTCTTCCTTTTTGCTGTCGTTTTTCTTTTTCATTTTTTTTCTTGTTGCCGAAATTTTTGTGGTCACCCATTTTTTTGTTCTCAACTTCTTTCCATTTGGTCTCGTGTCGTCCCTCGATTAACTACGATCGTTCGATAAGTACTCATCTTTTTTACGTTGTTTCTCTCCAAAAACTCTGCCAATTCTCCTTTGGGATTTCTTCTCTCTTTTGCCGAAACCTACCCTTCTCTTCCCATTTTTCTTTTGATTCTGTTTTCATTTCGACTACAATCGCACTTTTGTCTCTTATTTTGGCGTTTCGTGGACAACTTCGGTAAGTGATTTTATGTGGTTAGTAGTTAATTTCTGACTAGGGGTTATTCTGTAGTTAAGGAAACATCTTTTTTCTTGGATCGAAACTCTTCTGGTACTACCTCGTAAGCAATGTAACAACCCGATTTTGAGCCTAGTCGAAACAGTGGTTTCAAGACCACAAATCCGACGAGAAAAATTTTATTTTTTATTATATTTTTATGGTCTACAATTTCACGAAATGATTTCGTGAAAATTTCGTTCAAAAATTTTGACGTTTGGGCACTCAATTTAGCCAAAAGGACTAAATTGTAAAAAGTGCAAAAGTTGAGTTCTACATGTTAGAAGTGTCCAATTGTTATGAAATTTTAAATTGGAGGTCCTTAAATGGTGATTAGACCATTGGTTACATTGTGAACAAAAATGGACATGAGATAAGTGAAATAGGAAATTTTTAAGTTAGGGGTATTTTGGTAATTTGGTAATTAAAATGTATTAAAAAGACAAAATAGGCCAAAAATCATCATCTTCAAGCCTTGGCTGAATTTCACAAGGGGGGAAGCCATTTCTAGGGTTTTCAAGCTTCCAAGCTCCATAGTAAGTGATTCCAAGCCCCGTTTTTAATGTTATTTACGTTTTTGGAGTCTCGGTAACTTGATTTAGCTTATTCTAGCAATAATTTAATCTAGAGTTTATATTTGGAAAAATACACATAGGTGAAATGTGTTTATTTTGATGTTTTATGGTATAATATGAAGCTTGAAATTATGTTAAATAACTTTTGCTAAGCGATTTTAAGTGAAAACGAGTAAAACGACATAATCGGTAAAAATACCTAATGTTCATAAGTAAGTGTTAGAGTGGGAATTCGATGTTGCCATAGAAGGAAAAAATGTTCATCATATCATAATACATAAGAATAAGGGATGAAGTTTAATTTACGAGCTTTGAGGCAAAATCATAATTTTGTGAAACTTTAGGGGCAAAAATTTAATTTTCCCAAAGTATGATTTTAGGACTAGATTGAATAATGTGAGTGTTAAATAAGTTAAATGTGTTATTATAAACCAAGAAAGATGAGGAATTGACCTTGAAAGCATGATGGTAAGTTTGTATGTGAACAATACATTGTTTTAATTTTATTTAATATATTGTTGAGATATGATTGAATATAGAATAAATGTTTGATGCAGATTACAAAATGTGAATAAATTGGAAAAGTCGGTAAAATGTTGTGAAGTAAGGTTCTTGATTGAACACTCAAATTTGACCAGGATTCTTTAAATGTAAGGGGTTGCTAAGTGCAGATTCCCCGAATCATTGATCAAAAAGGGGTTGTTATGTGCTGATTCCCCGTATCATTGATTATAAGGTGGTTTTTAAGTGCTGATTCCACTGTATCCTTGATTGTGAAAGGGGTTGCTATGTACTGATTCCCCGTATCATTGATTATAAGGTGGTTGCTAAGTGTTGATTCCACTGTATCCTTGATTGTAAAAGGGGTTGCTATGTGCTGATTCCCCGTATCATTGATTATAAGGTGGTTGCTAAGTGCTGATTCCACCGGGATCCTTTGAACATGAGGTGGTTGCTAAGTGCTGATTCCACCGTGTAACGGTTAATATTCCGAAGTGTTCATCGAGAAAATTGGATAAGTGAAAATATATGTGAATTGAATAAGGTTACGTGATGAATATTGGGTTCGATATCTAATCGACCCTTGAGTAAGATGAAAAGAAGTAATGAAATTATGAAAAAGTAAAATGTGTAACAAAACAGTTTTGAACAGTAACAATAGTGCGACTTTGAAAAATCACCAAAATTGGTGGAAATTTAATTAGAGAGTGAATAAGATATGAAATGAAAGCTTAAGGAGTATATTCTTACATAAAAGAAACAGAGCAAGAAAAAGAGTTATACATTTTGAGATATTTGAATTTTAGTGAGGCAGGTTCGGATTGATTTCGGAATCCCCTGTTCTAACTTTGGAAAATAATTAAAAATTTTACAAAAATAATTACAAGTTATAATTTATATGCTTAGAATCCTTAATGAGTCTATTCAAAGGAAATAAATGGAAATATCATCCGAATTCTGTACAATGAGATAATTCATTTTTAGTGAAGAGGGGTCAGAGATTATGAGTAGTGAAACAGGGGTGAATTTAAAGAATAAACTGTACTAATTGGTTGAGTCAAAAAATTTTGAAAATTTTATGGTAAGAATACATGTGAGTTTAGTTTCTAGGAAAATTAACGGATCTTAATTTGGAGCTCTGAAGCTTCAGATAAAAATGATTTAGTAACTCTAACTCAAATTGACAGCTTTGAATTTAAATATAAGTGAATAGTGAAATTATGTATAATGCTATTTAAGCATGTTTTATACATAAAGGATGTGGAATGGAGAGGAGGAGGAGGAAAATTAATTATATATATGAATGATTTGTGTATAGTTGGTTATATGCTCGATTATAATCGATAAACGTTAAAATAGAAATGATGCTTACTTTTGCGTATTATTGAAAATAAAGTTTCATAGTATGTGAGTGTGGTATATTTGGTATATGATTTGGTATGAAGTAAGGCCATGAATGGTTTATGGATTAACTCATGTTGGTAAGTTTGATACATGAATAAATGTTGAACTCGGCCATACTTATAATGCTTACGCTATATGTTTATTTGGCTAACATGTGTAGTGTACACGCTTATGCTTTGGCCAAGTGGTGGTTGAATTATGCCACGTTAAATTTATAAGTTATGCATTGAAATGGTAAGTGCCTAGATAGGAATATGCTTATGATCATGGAAAGGGTGGTAATGTTTAAATTATGTAAACTTACTTGAAATGGTTTATCATGTGGTTAATTCCAAAAAGAATTATGTTTAAATGTACTAGCTTGTGACTATGGTTGAATGATATGTTATTGTTTTGTGTGATATTCATAGGAAATCGGTGTGGAAAGGAAATGAAATACTAAGTTCATACTTGAAGAATAAAATGACGAAAAAGGGATGATGAGTTGATTTGATGTTGTTATTTAAGCTTAAGTGATGTTTTCATTGTAATACTAAGAATTTTATAAATGTGTTAATAAATGGTATAATCGATAAACGTTGAGTTAAATGGTGAATACGTATTAGTATTGAACTTAACGATATTGAAGTGTACATGAATCAAATGGAAGTTTCTAGTGATATGATTTGAATTAAAAGAATTATTGTGGTATTGAAATATATCTATTGGATTGAGAAATTGATTTGAATTGTGAACATGAAAGATTGTGAATTGAATAAAATGGAAATAAAGCATTGAATTACATGAGTAAGTATCGGGTCTCGTAGGCCCTATTTGTTATGAATATAATATTTTGAGGATATGTTGTAAAGAATTATAAAAGCATGTTAAAAATTTGAAGAGTTTAAATTTGAATGAAATTTTGTAACTCGGTTTAATACGTTTACATGTGTAAGTGTTCTAGTAATGCCTCATACCCTATTCCGGAGTTGAATACGGGTAAGGGGTGTTACAAGCAAACTGATTTGAAGCGTTGGGGGTAAGTTTCAATTGCTCAATAGTTGAGTAACCCGTTCGGGTTGGTTTTAATTCATCAGTTAAGTAATTAACTGAGTAGTATTTTGGTCAATTATAGGTTCGGGATTGCTTGGAGTTGCTTTTACATAAAAAAAACGTTACAGGTGTGTAACCGCAACACTATAAACAGAAATTGGCGAAAAGCCAAAAAGTGAGGCTGTCGACGCCATACGGGTGTGCGATCGATGAGGCTGGCCGTGTGCGATACACGAACCATTGGGCCGTATGGGCCACACGGGCATGTGCACGGGTGAATCACACGGGCGTGTGGGATTTTGGGCTAGGCCGTGTGTGCTACACGACTAAGGCCAATTTGGGCCATGTGGGCTACACGGACGTGCTGGCCCACACAGGCGAACATCATGGGCTTGTAGGCCCATTTTTACTGTTTAATTGCTAAGGTTGCACGGGCCGCCTGAGTCGACTGTGGACCTACTATAGGGTTAGTAAGCTTACCTAGACCCCTAATTGACTGAAATGATTGTATGACTAATATGATTAAGCACAATGATGTCCCACTGATTTGATACTGTATGCCCGGTTTACATGCATGATATTATGTATAATAATATATGTTGGGGATTATAATGTTCGGAGGAAGTGCACTGAAAGGCCTCGAGCCTAATTTACTGGTAGCTCAACTGCAAACTACTATCTAGTGCTGCATCCGGTACTTTTTGGAGTGTAAGGATGAGTGAGTTGATTATATCCCCACATGGAGTGTAGGGTTGGACGGAGTTGGAGTGTAGAGGCTGGCTGGGTAGGAATTGATACTGCATAACTATTACTGTACCAAATATTGATATTGTAATGGGCTAAGGCCCTAACTGAAATCGAAACTGTTACTGAAGTGGGCTTAGGCCCAGACTATGATTGTATTCTGACTGCTTGTTTGTATGGGGATTTCACATTGAGTTTTCGTAAACTCACCCTTCTGTTTCGTATTTAATTAGGACTCAACGGAGGACTCAGCGGTGGCCACACGACCCTTCTTTACTGTTTTGTATTTAATTAGGTTTTTAAACTTTCATTTGGGATATTTTACTGTAATAAAGGGCTTTTTAGATTTTCGCTGAAAATTTGGATTTTATATTTAAAAGAAAAACTTCCGCAATGTATAATGTCCTGAACACTAACGATTAACTAAAAATCACGATTTTAGAATTAATGAAAGATAAACTCTAAATAGAAAATGAATTAAGGGAAGTTATGTTTTATCCAACACAAGCTACGGTTTTCAAACACTCTACCATGTGACATCACCAGATTCAGCCATAACGTCCAGGCCGGGTTTGGGGTGTTTCAAATAGTTTTATTTAAACATAATCATAAATATTGTAAATATTATTAATAACTTTCAAATTTTGTATCATGGGTTTAAGGGTTTAAGGTTTTAACGTTTCTTTATAGTTAATTATTATTTAATTATGTTTAAATAAAATTATATCTATTTATTTATAGGTTTTGGTAATGTAAAGAAATATTTTTTTTGTTTTGCAAAATATTTTCGATTGAGGAAAATCCTCTGACTGCTGCAAAATATTAATCCTCTACTATTTTTGGAAATTGACACTACTATTTTACCCTTTTGCCCCTTTAGAAAACAATATAAATAGCAGATCATTCTTCTCATTTTTAACAACAATAAGCAATCGTTTCTGCCACAGCTCATATGTTTCTTTTAGAGCTTATGTTCTCTGGTTTCGATTCCTTTGTGAGAATAGCAATACCAATTGTGTTCCACCTTCTTTATTCAGGTGTACAAATATTGAAGTATTATGTTAACCTTGGGGGGCGACGTCCACTACACGATTACATCGATCAAGATGGATTTGCTTCTAAGGCAGTGGTTCTTTCACGACACAATGATTCTTTTATAATTTAAGCTCAATTGACTTTTTTTTCTGTCAGTGCTAACAGTTTTCGTTTTGCAGTAGTATATTTCTAACCATTTAGAAGCAACTCCTCAACTACTGTTTAAACATGTATGTCACGATTAACAATTTCATAACTGACTGCGAACAATGAGGATGACATTTTGAACCAAAATCTTGGTGCCCATAGAATATGACCCTTATTGTTACTCGGGCAAATAGCAGTCCATCATCTTCTAATGCTCACCATAATGGGAGAGGAAAAATACATCGAAGCCAGTCCGTTGACTAGCATATGCAGAACAATATGACATTTTTTACTCCTAAGAAACTACACTAGCAAACAATTGAGGAAAAAAAGTCTAAGATTTTGGTGTTCTTTATTATTTTCTTTCTATATTTTGTTGGGTAAAATTGTAGTGATATATTGTGCTACTAAATTACATTGGAGGCAGATTTTGTCTATGAGATTGGGTTTTAAGCGGGACCATTTGTGACCCCTCCAAACTTTCCTGGGAATTGAACCTAGTGTGGTTTTTTAGTACAATAATTTATCTCTTTTACCCTATTCACGCAACAAGAGATATCAGAGCTAAAGGTTACTCAAAGTGTGCTCTATGGTTGTGTTTTGAATTGATCTTCCACATTATAAAATATTTGCTTAGGCATATTGGAAGACTATGGTTGACACGGTGGACAATCTAAGGGTACCAACATCATCCATGTGTGCAAGACCAATGTTGGAAAATACGAGACTGGTAGTAGAGATCTTTGATGGCATGGGTAATTTCGATAGATGGCAAAGTGAAATTCTAGATACTCTCTTTCGAAAAGGTCTGGGCATTGCCATTGATGAAAAGAAACCAGATGATATGAAGGAGAAGGATTGGAAGACTCTCAATCATTTGACATGTGGTATAATTAATAGTATGGATAATGATAAACAAGATAATATGTTAATTCAATATGAGCATACAGAAGGCTTTGACTTTGGTCAACTCTTGGAAGGCGATGATGATATCAGCATTGGTGATAATTTTGAAGTAACTGATAACGATATGAATGATTCAAAAATAGTTGCTACTTTGAAATTACTAGGTTGGGCCAAGGATTCTAATCCAAGTGAAGACATTATGCATCGGTCTAATTTTACTAACAGGGAGATCTACATGGAGCAAGTGAAGTGTCCTCTTGAGGCAATCGAGTTTCAGGGCACCTAAGTAGTGCAAGAGTACACTTAAGTAGTGTTGGAACAATTCCAAGCTCCATCTGTGTTGGCCAGTGGGCCATTGTGTTCAATATGGGCTTGAAAGGCCTAGCGAGATTGAGCGGTCAGAGGACCGCTCGAGATTGCGGCATGATAAGCCAATCTTGTATTTTGTGTTGTGCTGGTCAACAGACCTATTGAGTCAAGCAAGGTAGAAGTAAGACTTGAGTTTGAGTCGAGATGGGTTAAAGGACCCTTAAGTTTGAGTTAGACGGAGGACCATGAACGAATCGTTAGATCCTTGTGTTTTGGTTAAGGCTTACAATGCCCTTATCAATGATGCGCTACTAATTCATGAGATTTTTAGACCTGGTCCAAAGCATCATTGGGTTTTGAGCCAGAGTAAACTAGAGGATTATTGAGTCTGAGAGCTTGAACGAGAGAACAAGTGGGGGGATGTCTTGTTCAGGCAACCTATGAGATTATTTGAAGAAATGAGCGGTGTGTCAGAGTTTCTGTGTATGAGCTTCAAAGTCCGAGATTGAGATTGAGATCGAGCTAGTAAGGTGGCGCCACATGTGTTGTGGTTAGCCAAGATGGCCACAACCAATGAGGTGACCAGGGAGAGGCCGAAAGGGCCTAAGTTGAGGATGAACAATGTGTTTGAATTTCCCATGTTGAGAACCTTAGTGTTGGTGCCTCAAGGGGAAGTTGGCATAAACCACGTCCATAGAGACGTATTCAGTGGAATGCCGTAAGAGTGCAGTTGGTGCCAAATCCAGAGGGATGTAGTTTTGAGTATCAAAGACATGGCAATATTTAGTCGACAAAGGGTTATACCATTAAGGTTCCTCAAGGTTGTAATTTGATGATTATGTGTTGTAGAGTTGAGTCCAAGTGTTCAATAGAGGAATGAACATATACGAGACTACACTAGTCATTGAGATGAGACCAAGTTCGAGTTTATGTCTGATGTGCATTGAATGGATCATAACCTTAGGCCTTGAAGGCCCAAGATGGACTTAGGAATGAAATGTCAACTTGATGCAACAAGGTTTCTAAAGGTGTGGCTCCATGTCAATAAAAGCATTAGCATAGTAAGTGTGGGAGAGTGTCATAGTCCATAAGTTACTATGCTAGTTATCAAGATTGAGCTTTCCCTAAATGGTCTTGAGTGAAGTTAAAGTAAGTGATCATTTACCTTAGTCCTTTTAGTGATTGAGAAATATAACTTTTGACTGGGTTGGGCAATAGGCCGAGTGGCTAAGGAAACTACTTGTAAGGATTCCTTTATGGGAGAATGAAGTACTTGCTTTGAACTACGTGAGATCTAAAAGAAACCTAGCTGATCCACTAACCAAAAGGTTAACTAGGAAAAAGGTCATTGGTTCGTTGAGGGGGATGGGTTGTAAGCCCAGTGGTCGAGGAATTTATGGTGGATACGCAACTCAGTTTTCAAGTTCAATGTGGTTAGATGAAACCATGAAAAGACTCATAATGTACATTTTACATATCCCTATGGTGAATAATGTACATAAATAAGGTTAATTTCTTATTTTTAATGAATTCATATCCCAAAGTTTGGGTGGTCCTATTGAGACGAACTTGATGAATTTACCAACATGTGAGGTTGAGTTTCTTACTCTTAATGAGTTCATATCCCAGAGTTTGGGTGGTCCTATTGAGACATACTTGATGAATTCATCGAACTTAAATTTGAGAGGATGAGCTTAAAAAATGCTCTTAATGATTTCATAAGTCTAATTCGAGTAATGTATATTGAGATAGACTTGATGAAATCACCTACGTAAGTGTGAAGAACTAGTAACCTTCTATGAAAGACATTGGGTTGTCTTTCTAGAGCACTTACTAGTAACTTGAGGTATATTGGCTAAACTTGTTGATCTATCACGGAACATCAATTCGATCTGAGATTAGTCATGTGTCATGAGTTAACCCCCTATCTTAACAAGTTTAAGATTTGTTCACTTGTTAAAGAGAAGAATCACTCATTTCACTATGTACTAGTTCAAATCCACAAAAACTAGTGCTTAAGTGACTAATTTTGTTGTTGCTCTTCTCACGTTTTACCTTTTCTCATGTTTACAAAATTTTCAATTCCTTTGCATTAGTGGGAAAATGTTGGTAATGCAAAGAAATACATTTTTTTTTTGTTTTTCAGAATATTTTCGATTGAAGAAAATCCTATGACTATTGTAGAATATTTTCAATTGAGGAAAATTCTCTCACTGTTTCAGAATATTAATCATATATTATTTTTTTAAACTAACACTATTATTTTACCATTTTACCCCTTTAGAAAACAGTATAAATATCAGGTCATTCTTCTCATTTTTAACAACAACAAGCAATCTTTTCTCCCACAACTCGTCTATTTCTTTCAGAGCTTTTGTTTTCCAGTTACGATTCCTTTGTGAGAATAGCAATACCAATTATGTCCTACTTTCTTTATTTAAGTGTACGAATATTGAAATACTGTGTTTGGGGCGATGTCCACTACACGATTACATTGATCAGAACGAATTTGCTTCTAAGACAGTGATTCTTTCACGGTATAATAATTTTTTTTTATTTATGCTCAGTTGATTTTTTTTTTCTATCCGTGCTAACCGATAGTATGTTTTAAGCATAGATTATTATTATTATTATTATTATTATTATTATTATTATTTAATGATGATGTTATTATTGTATAACTTGTCTACGGAAATTTCATCCTATATGTGATAAAATTTTAAATAATTGGTGAAGAAAAGAGAGTTTCATTCTTTTATTATAAATAAACCACTAAATCATAGACAAAACATGAACTACTGTCGAAAGTTATGCTCATTCAAAGCCTTATCCCAAGATTGAGGGGAATTCATTTATTTTAAATTGAACCAGAATTTCACCCCTTTTTTTTCCGACATTTAATAATAGGATTAAACAGCTTTCTAAAATAAAAATAAAAGAATAAGCAAACTGTATTATCAGGCCAGTGAAGAGAAGAACTATGTCAAGAGAAGACAACGTCATGAATCGACATTACTTCGCCGATGGGAGAAAGCTTTCCCTCGTCGCAATCGCCGGCCTTATTGCCGGAGTGATACTTATCTTGAGCTTCAGAAAACCCGGCGATTACTCCCTCCTGTGCTCTCTCGCCAAGTTTAGAGCTCAACCCATCCATGAGGGTGAATTCTCCGACATGGAAACCCAACTCCAAGCCATAGTCCACTACGCCACGTCAAAAATCGTACCGCAACAAAACTACGGCGAGATCTCCATTACATTCGACGTCCTCAAGAAACGCGCACCTTGCAATTTTCTCGTCTTTGGCCTCGGCTACGATTCCCTCATGTGGAATTCTCTGAATCCCCATGGCAAAACGACGTTCATTGAAGAGGATCCCAAATGGGTCGAAATCGTGCTCAAAACCGCCCCCGACCTCCATGCCTACCCCGTCAAATACCGTACGGAGCTAAAAGAAGCCGACGATTTGCTCTCCCATTACCGGTCGGAACCCAGCTGTTTTCCGTCGAAAGCTTACTTACGCGGTAACGACCAGTGTAGGCTTGCCTTGACGGGGTTTCCGAATGAGTTTTACGATACGGAATGGGATTTAATAATGATCGATGCGCCGCGTGGGTATTTCCCGGAGGCACCGGGTAGGATGGCGGCAATATTCTCGGCAGCCGTTATGGCGAGGAACAGGAAAGGATCCGGCGTGACGCACGTGTTCTTGCACGATATTGATCGGAGGGTGGAGAAGCTTTTCGCGAACGAGTTTTTGTGCAAAAAGTACTTGGTTAAAGGCTTTGGGAGACTCTGGCATTTCGAGATTCCGTCCGCCGTTAACATGACCACCCACGACGGTTCTGGTTTTTGCTAAAATGCACTCCTCCATTACGGCGGTGCTCGTTTTTGCGAAAGTACACCCCTACATGTCATTGTTATAAGGTTTTTTTAGGAACATGCGAATTGATTTACCAAAATGTAAAAAATAGCAGCTATGGAGCTGTTAAATTTTACGTTAGACATTCTCATTCATAAGTCATTTTGTTTGGTTTTTGAGACATTTCTTATACTAATATCATCCCTCAACAAGAAGTTCTAGTATATTTTCCTTTGCATATCTTTACCTGTTTTAACAAAGTCTCAAACATCTTAAGAAAATAAATAAACAAACCAAACATCTTATAAGCAAAAATCACAGTTTAAACAAAATTTATGCAGCGGAAAAATTAAATAGAAATACCTCCAACCATTCTTTGAATCAAATATCAAAATCCAGACGTTGTAACACCACTGGTCGAGTGCGTCAAAGACCCGATGAGGACATTATATTTAGCTATACAAAAACACGAAAATTGGAAAACACAAAAACACCAAAGTCTTCTAAGCACTTGAAAACCTCACTAATAATATTGTTTTCAAAAATGTATTTTCGACGCTTAGGGACCTTAAGCTTGGGGTATTTATAGTGGTGGTTCCATACAAAAAACCACCATCCCACTATTCACATACACCCACTACCACACAACAAAGTAGTGGGTAGCAAAATGTGGGGCTTGAGGGCAGCAAAAGTGGGAATAACCCACGAACCAAAACGGTTCCAACATTCTCCCACTTAGTTCGTATTTCCCATGAATACTTAAAGTCGAAACATAATGCATGAATCATGACGATATTTTCTCTTAGAATTTGAGTAGTATCTTCCATGTTTCACAATACATCATGCCTCAACACTTTAGCCCAAATTTCTTAATGTTTATTCTAGGTCTAAACTTTAGTGATATTTCTTGAAACAATCAAATTAATGTGCACATAAAATATGAGAAACATCAAACTTAACAGAGTTTCATTATAATCGTTCTTACAACAAAAATTTACAAGGCGGGAACAAGTCCCATAGTGGCAACATGATCCTTAAATTTGTGTGGTGGCATGCCTTTAGTCAAAGGATCAACTAACATCTATTCAATACTAATATACTCAATGATCACTTTCTTTTCTTTAACACATTTTCTTATGGCTAAATACTTAATGCCGATACCTTTGCTTCAACTTCAACTTTTTTTGTTTTTAGCCATAAAGACAGCAACTAAATTGTCACAATATATCATCAACAACATAGATATCAAATCCACAAGTTTAATCCCAAAAATAAAACTCTTCAACCATACTCCATGTAAGGTAGCCTCAAAACATGAAACGAACTCAACCTTTATAGTGGAAGTAACAGTTAAAGTCTACTTCACGCTTCTTCAAGATGTACCTCTGCCAGCAAACATAAATATGTAACCTGATGTTGATTTACATGAATCAACACGCTCGATAAAGTCTGAATCGGAGTAGCCAATCACCTCTAAATTGTCTGATTATTTGTACGTAAGCATATAGCCATTTGTCCATTTAAGATATCTCAAACCTTTCTTTACAGCTCTCCAATGTTCAATACCTGGATTACTCTGATATCTTCCTAACATCCCAACTGTAAATGCAATGTCAGGTTTTGTGTAGACTTGAGCATACATCAGACTTCCAACAACAGAAGCATATGAAATGTTTTTCATTTGCTCCCTCTCAAATTCGTTCCTTGGGCACTGGTTCAAATTGAGCTTATCACCCTTCACGATAGGAACAACACTCGTTGAACAATCTTTCATCCCACATCTTTCTAAAATTTTGTTGATATAGGTTTCTTGATATTGACCTAAGACACCGCGATGTCTATCATGATGAATCTTAATGCCAATGACATAAGACGCAACACCCATATCTTTCATATCAAAATTTTTAGAAAGAAATTGTTTCACCTCATGTAACATATCCTTGTCATTTGTTGCAAGTAAAATGTTGTCCACATATAGAATAAGGAAATAAATTTTACTCCCACTGAACTTTTGGTATATGCATTGATCTATGACATTATCGACAAAACCAAATGAAGAGAAAACTTCATGGAACTTTAAATACCACTGTCGGGAGGCTTATTTCAATCCATATATGGACTTCTTTAGCTTGCATACCAAGTGTTCACTATCACTAGAGGAGAATCCTTTAGATTGTTTCATGTATAACTTTTCCTCTAGGTCACCATTGAGAAATGCAGTTTTCACATCCATTTGTTGCAATTCAAGGTCAAAATGAGCTACTAATGCTAACATAACGCGTAAGGAATCTTTCTTAGATACATGACTGAAAGTCTCAGTATAATCAATTCTTTCTCGCTGAGTAAATCCTTTTGCAACGAGTCTAGCTTTATATCTTTCTATGTTACCCATTGAGTCTCTTTTTGTTTTGAAGACTCATTTACATCCAATGACTTTTATGCCTTCACAAAACCACTATCCTAACTCTTTGCAACTCATGGCTTGTGAAAATGTCTCAAGATCATTCTCAGCAATAATATTATAGACAGACTCTTGCAAGCACACAATATAGTCACTAGAAATTGTTAATTTCCTTTCTCTAGTAGATTTTCTCAATGTTGAACCAACAATTTCTTGTGGATTATGTTGTTCAACTAGTTGTTTACTAATTTCCAAATTTTCTTGAACAACTTGATCTACTGGAGTGTTTTCAATAACTTATGAATTTTCATTAATTAGTTGTTCGACATTCGATTGAGCTTAAGGGGTGTTTTGTATAATAACCAATCCCTCACCTAAGGTGGAAGGTTCACCTATTGAAATTGTGTCCCTAGATAGATTGCTCCCACTGATTGAGTCATTTTCAAGAAACTTTGTATTTCTCAATTCCACAATTCTAGTGCTATGATATGAATAATAGAATATGTATCCTTTGGACCTTTTAGCATATCCAATGGAATATCCACTAATGGTCCTTGGGTCTAGTTTCTTTTCTTGTGGGTTATAAACTCTTACTTTCGATTGGCATTCCCATATACGTATATGTCACAAACTTGGTTTGCAATGTTTAAACAACTCAAAAGGTGTCTTTGGGATAGCCTTAGTTGGAACTCGGTTTAATATATACGCAACCATCTTGAGAGCTTCAACCCATAAGGACTTAGGCAACTTAAAGCTACTAAGCAACAGCATTTTAATCAGATAAGCCTAGTATGGTGTATTGGGCAACTATACTGTTATTTTGAAGAAACTTCATAAATGGACCAAGTTCTTGTTCATCCTCAATGTATCTACCATAATACTCATCACCTCTATGTGTTCTAACAATCTTAATTTTCTTATCTCATTGTTTCTCTACTCCAGCCTTGAAAACTTTAAAACCTTCTAATGCGTCGCTCTTGTGATGAAGCATGTAGAGATACATGTATTGTGAGTAATCTTCTATGAAAGCGATGAAGTATTTCTAACCTTGCATGTAATAGCAGGTTTTTCAATGGTGTCAGAAATAGTGGTTTTGGGGCCACAAATTCGACAAGTAAGTTCTAATGGTAAAAGATACTGCCCAAGATGTCATATTAGGAAATCCATTCATATCCTTACTCAAACCATATAAAGTAACAAATAATTCTATCTCTACCAAAGTTTTAAACACTAAAGTAGAATTTCCTTTTGTAGAAAAACCAAAAATAAGAAATCTCAACTTATTAAAATCTTTATCCATCCATAATGAACAAATCAATAATTTAATTAATCATAAATGAAACAAATCTCTTTTCCGAAAGAAGAAATATGTTTTGAAAAAATTACTGAGCAATTACAAAAAAAGAAGTCAAAAAAAGGATAAATCAAATTAAAGAAGAAATAGAATCAACAATTTGTTCTGACATTCCTAATGCCTTTTGGGATAGGAAAAAACACGAAGTAACATTACCATATGAAAATAATTTTGATGAAAGATAAACACCCTCTTAATATGTTAATACCAAGGCTTTGGATTCTCAAAAACCACAGCAGTATTATGAAAACATACTGGTTCAAACTGGATCAGTACTGTTTAAACACTACATAGACCTAAAAGATTCAAATTTTATTACCCATTCAACAGCCTAAATATGAAAAATTCTTCGACCAAGGGATTAGGGTGAAAACCCGAATTCTCCAAAGAAATTTCCAGCCAAATTTATTTTACATATTGGGATTACCAAATGGCATGGTACAACGCCTTCTTAATGAACAATCAACATATGAGACATTCTTGGCTTATATATTTCAAACACGGTACCCAATTCAAATTTACAAACTGGTTCCAAGAATGGTGGAATTGGTATAGACCATCATCTTTTGAGATCCTACCAGAAAAAATTCAAAACTTATGGCCCAAATTCTTTGACAAATTTCAACCTGAACCAGACCAAAAACACATTTATAGAACAATCCATTTTTTTCTTAAAACTGTGCATTTCTTGGATTGTTTCTTGGGATTATTCTTATGAACAAGATCCACATACTGGAATTTTTTTATTAGTTCGAAACTTTAGAACTAAATTGTTGGAAAATTTAATGATGAAAAATATGATTCAAAATATTTACATAATTTTTTCAACAAGAATCCGAGATTATGCAAGCCCGTAGCCCCGGATTAAACCACAACAAAATTCCTTTAAGCAAAATCAATAGCTAGTGCAATGTTAGCTCCAGCCAAGACCAAGAAGGAATACAAAAAACTCATGGCTGAAATGCTCAGCTCAATGGATTCTGAATCCGAAGACGAGAAATCTTCAACTTCTTCAATCAAAACGGTGGACCTAAAGTCAAGTGGTTTTAGAAAATGAGGTATCGGGACCTCGTTTCTATAAACTGAGAGTGTTATTAAGGTCGTATTAAATTTTTGTTAAGAAATATTAATGTTTCGATAGTTAATTAAGCAAAAGGGACTAAATCAAAAAAGTTAAAAATGTCAATCGCTATTAGTTTAAAGGTGTTAATTGATTAAATAATTATAATTGGATGGCGTTAATGGGTAAATTTCCCATTCTTAAGTTGGTGGACGGTTAAACCTTTATTTTATTTTAATTTTATATGTGATTTATATGTTATAACATTATTATTAAAAGATAAAAATAAAATAAAGAAATAAAAGTTAATAAAATAAGAAAACAAAAGGTTTTCTTCTCCATTTGATATGTTCATCACTGAAACACCATAGCAAGAAGAACCAAGGTTCGGCTATGCTTCAATTCATGCATGGTAAGCCATTTTCACCCTTTTTAATAATTTTTATATTTTTAAAATCGTTGCAACCAGGTCCAGCTAACTCGTGCCTTCATTTTTGAAACTGTTAAAGATTTTGAATGTTGCCATTGACGAATATTTGTTAATTTAGATGTTAAATGATGAATTTTAAGTGTTGGTTAGTATTTAAAAGTATTTTGTTAAATTATTTTTGATGAATTTGCTGATTAGGGACTAAATTGTTGAAATAGTAATAGTTCAAGGACTTGATATGATTTTTTGCAAAAATGGGATAAAATGGATGCTATCAATATTTGGTTGGCATGATTTTGTAATAAAAATGGTTAATTTGCATGTTTTAGGCTCGAGACTAAATTGAACAAAAGTAAAATGTTAAGGGTAATTTCGTAAAAATGTCAAAAATGACTAAATTGCATAAAATAAATTGTCTTAATATCTAAATTAATGAATTGAATGAAATTCTTAATTTAGATCAAGAACAGTGGAAAATCGAGGAGAAGAGAAAATTACTAAATAACCACTATACTTAGTTATTTTTGCAATTTAGCCGAGCAAGTTCGTATGTATTGAATTGTACATACCTATATATACAATGTTTTTGCTTATTTATGAATGTATATACTTATATATGATGTTTAAAATGTGAGTTGGAACTCAAAATATTATAATTGAATATAAGGTGAGAAATGATTTATTATAAAACTATTGAATATTTATGAAATATGAGATGCGATTTCAGAATTATTATGAATTGTTATAGCATGTGTATTGAGAAATATGAAAGTGATTAATGGATGATGTCAATCTTTGTAATGGTACATTGATAGTATGAATATATTTATTGATATTATATTATGTGTACGAAAATAATGAAGTGCCCTCAAATGATAAATATGTTTGAAGGAAATGGATTACATGAAATGCCCGATTGAACATAGTAATCACTAGGATACGATTGGCATGCCAATAGGGTTAGAATGCACGCTTGTATAGGATTTGCACTTTGGTGCCCCTGTATACACTTCAGTGCCCGTATTCGCACTACGGTGCCCCTGTTTGCACATTTGTGCCCATGTCTGCACTCCAGTGCCCCTGTTATACATTTATGATACATTTGGTATGGTTTAGTTACCTGAGTATTCGAGTTAAGTTACTAGTTCGTTAGGCTAACTGTGAATGAAATTTACAAAATTATTTTAATGTTAAAGGCTAATGTATAGTCAAGATATTAGTAAATGTTAAATGTTCAATGAATTACTTGATCATATGTGAGTATTGTTATATTGATGATTATTCAGTTAAAGATATATGTTTATATACATATATGAATGAGTTTGGATTGAATTGTTATAGTACTAGAAGCATATGATAAATCATTTTCAATACTAAGCTTATAAGTGCTTTGTAAATGTAAAATGTATGATTAATTTATTCATTTAGCTTTAATCTTGTTTAGTGAAAGTAAGCGATTCCGAATGATATGTTTATAAGAATTTTTGAGACAAATGATGAGTTATAGAATGACTATTAGTTAAATGTGAAAGAGTTATGTTTAAATGCACTAGCTTATGGTTATGGTTGATGTTTATGCTTATGTCTTGTGTGTTATGCAAATGAAACGAGTGAGAATAGATATTGAAATGATAAGTTCATAGATGAGACAAAATATGATGAAATAAAAAGGATTGTTGAGTTAAAGGACTTACTTGTAATGAAGGAATTTACTTATGATATATGTGAGTTTACTTATGTCACGAATAAATACATTAATTTGTGAATTGGTAACGTAATTAAGCTTATGCTAAGAAAATGTAATGGCAAGTAAGTAAATGAAATAATTCATTGTTTTAAGAAAAGGTTGATGATTATGTAATTAAACTTATATACCTTATTATGTTATAAATGGAAAGTATTCAGGATGTTAATGAACCTATTCATTTGTGAGTTGATAGTTACATAGTTTGATAAATCTTGAGGCATTGGTATAGGTTAAGTTATAACTTATAAAGTTCATATTTAAAATGGAATGTTATTATTAAAGTTTATACGAGCTTACTAAGCATTCATTACTTATGTGATTATCTTTCTCTTACTTTACAAATTATCAGAAGTTTGATTGGGTTGGAAGCTAGTCAGATATCTATCACACTATTCAATGATTATATCAGTAGATTTTGATGTTTTGGTCATGGTTATAATGACATGTATAGGTGGACGTATGTCTAATGTTTAGTTGATGTTTATGGCATGTAATGTTGCTTTGGATTTGTGGTACTTATGGTATTTTGATGCTTTGTTGATGGTTATTAATATGGTTAAATTGTTGCATGTTTGGAATGACCATATTTGGTATGTTTATAATGTGGTCAAGATGGATTATGCTTTGAAGTAATTATGAACTATTGGTAATGATATAAATGTAGTCAAATATGGTAAGTTTGGTATGGAAATAGGTTAGGTGTGATTGGTTGATGAATGGATATATATGCATATGTTTTGACAGGTTTGATGAATTATGATTGAGGTGTCTTTTGGCATATTGGATGTATGCAAACTTGGTATAAAGATTTGGTCATTTTATGCATGATTTGGGTATGTTTTAAGGCCTTGTGTATATGTGCAGGTGGCTTGTAGGTTCATGTTTTAAAAGGTGAGAGAAATAGCTTGATTTTGGCCATATTCTTGTCCACACGGCCTAAGACACGGGCGGGTGTCTCAGCCATGTGTGACACATAGGCGTGTGACACGGCCGTGTGTCCCCTGTAGGTTTTAAAGGTTGCATTTCAAAGGTTACACAGCCTAGCACACGGGCGCGTGGCTCGGCCGTATGACCCAAGTCAGAGAGTTGCATAGGAACAGACATAGGCTGGGATACGGTCGTGTGTCCCTAATTTGATTGTTACACGGCCTGGCTACACTGCAGTGTGACCCCTAAAGTGTTTTATATGTTTCTGATTTAGTCCCGAATCGTTTCTAAAGTATTTTTAAGGCCTCGAGGGTTCGAAAAAGGGACGATATGCATGTGTTTGATTGTATTATGCTATGTTTTATGAAATGTTTGAAAATAAAAGTTTTAAATTATGTTTTTTACAGTAATGCTCTGTAACCCTATTCCGGCGTTAGATACAGGTTAGGGGTGTTACATTGCACATCCATATCTGGGCAACATATATAAGAATAGATGATTTTCAATATGGTAAAACTCCTTTTCGCACATTTCTTTGACTTTTTAGTCTCCTTGCCCTTAATGCAGACTATACAAGTATTGAAATTAGTAAAATCTAAAGTACTAAGTACCCCATCATTTACTAATCTCTTAATCATTTCAATGGAGATGTGTCCTAAACTCCGGTGCCATAAAATAGAGGAATCTTTATTTATAACACAACATTTAGTACCAGTTTGAACATATATAACATTATGAGTGGCATTATTTTGCAAATTAAGAGAATAAAGACCATCAGATAAAACACTATTTCCAACAAGTTTAGATTTGTAAAATAAATTAAAACCGGTGTTTGAAAAACTAAAGCAATATCCAAATGGTGCAAGTCTTGAAATAGAAACTAAATTTCTAGAAAAATTGAGAATTTAAAAAGTCTTTTATAAAATTAAAACAAAGCCACTCCTAAGCAGTAATTCGCAAGTTCCAATTGCTTCTTCATGCGACTCCATCTTATTTCCTGAATAGATGTGTCGCTCAACTCCCATTGGTTCCCTTAGGTTTGTTAATCCCTGTAAGGAATTTGAGATATGGATTGTAGAACCAGAATCAATCCACCATGTGTTATAACTAACATCAGCCATAGTAGACTCAAAGCAAACAAGTGAGATTGATTTACCTTTCTTTTCAAGCCAACTTTTAAACTTGACACAGTCATTCTTTAAGTGTCCATTCTTTTTACAAAAGAAACATTTGGACTCTTTCTTTATGTCATCTTGGGGTTGTATTTTAGCCTTCCCCTTTTGCTTGGCTTGGATCGTCTTCTTTTCTTGAGTAATCGTTAGTGCACTCTCTCCCATCTCTAGTATGAGTGTAGCCTCCTCCTGATCACACATGGTCAGGAGCTCATCGATAGACCACTTATCCTTATATGTGTTATAGGAGATCTTAAAAGGACCAAACTAAGGTGGAAGAGTTTTCAATGTAAAGTGCACCAAGAAAGATTCAAACATTTCAACCTCAAGTTCTTTTAATCGAGCTGTTAAATCTCTCATCTTGTTGATGTAATCACATACACATTTCATGGTAGTGAGCTTTATTGATGTAAACTTCATGATTATGGTGCTAGCTAATGACTTTTGAGAAGATTTGAATTGTTTTCCAATAGCCGCCAATAATTCTAGGACATTCTCATAATGTTCAATTGAGCCACAAACATCAGTAGGAACTTACTCTTTATGAACATGATACTTAAGCGATTAGATCGCTCCCATTTTTCATATAGACCAAGATCAACCTGAGTGCTGGTTTCTGTAATATGTGGCTTAGATTTCCTTATGGCATAGTCAATATCCAAGAACCCCAATTGGAGAAGAATACTCTCCTTCCAAAACTTAAAGTTCTCATGAGTTAATTTAGGGATATCTACTTTATTATCAGACATAATCACAAGTTGTAAAACTGCAAAATAAATTAACATATATGGTTAACAGAAATTTGAGGCAAACATAAATCATAATCTACCAATGCAAATTATGTAAATAATGAATCTAGTGACATAAAAATTGTCCGTGGGCTAAATTTTTAATTCAATTAGATTTATTTTATAAGAAAATTAATTACTATCCTTTTGATAAAAATTATTAAATTTATTTTCATAATTCTTATGGGTAACTATGAAAAATCATTTAATTATTTTATCTTTAACTAAATAAAATTATGAAAACCACTTAGCTAAATATTAATCTTTAAACTTTAGTCAAGATTGTTGCTAAGCCATTATGTAACATCTAATGTCTATAAACCTTATGAGATCCTTATTATAATAAATAATTTAATTTAACTAAAATTTTGTGGCTAATTCTCTAATTAAATAAAATTATTTGGATCCTCGACATATATTTTATAGTTTTATTGCTAAATACCTTATGCAATAAGTCCAAAATTTTATGCACCTAAAATGTATGTAACTAATAACCAGATAATTCAAATATAACCATTTGCTTGACACATAAAAATATTCAAACAACAAATTTTAAAATTTTTGCTAAATTTTATAACAAAATTAATTTTAGAAATTTCACTTTAATAAAATCAAATGATTTTACATAAAAAATTGTAATAAAAATCTCAAAAACAAATGTTTGAAAATAATTCAAGAAACATGGAATCGTTATTTTGAGAAATTAACAAAAATTTAAAATGAGACTAGGCAAAATTAACCAAGCTCTAATAGCAAATGTAAGCACAAATCACGGTTTAAATAAAATTTAAACTGCGGAAAAATCAAACAGAAATACCTCCAACCGTTGTCCGAACCAAATGTTAAAAACCAGACTTTGTAACACCACTTGTTGAGCGCGTCAAAGACCCGATGAGGACGTTGTACCTAACTATTTGAAAAAACGAAAATTGAAAAAACACAAAAACCCCCAAAATCTTCTAAGCACTCAAAAATCTCACTAATAGAATTATTTAAAAAAAATGTATTTTCGATGCTTAGAGACCTTAAGCTTAAAGTATTTATAGTGATGGTTCCTATCAAAAACCACCCTCCCACTATCCACATTCACTCAATACCACACAACAAAATGTGGGGTTGAAGGCAGCAAAAGTGGGAATAACACACGAACCAAAACGGTTCCAACAATTTGCTCCCATAGCAAATCAAATCACAAAATAAATAATTAATTAATTAAGAAGGAACTTACAAGTTATAATGGAATCGAAGCAATTTGCTTATTTGTGTGTTTGAAGGAAGAGAGGTCAGAAGTTGAAATGAAAATGAAGGAAATTGTTTGAAGCGAGAGTATGAGCAACGGTTTATTTGGATGATTGGCATGTAAGTTTTTGAAACAAGTTCTGCACCTTGTGTCTTGATCAAGTTAAAGTCTGTTTGGATCTTTTCCCAATGAAACTTCTCAAAATCTCTACATTGAAAAATTATACCTTTAAATTCATTCTTCCAACAAAACTAAAAATACATTTATTTCTTTGGATTTTTCTCCAGATAAAAATGAAAATTATAATTATTTTTATTTAGATTTATTTTAATGATATGATTTAAATTATTTTTATATGTTTAAAAAATATAATAAATATATTTTCATAATAATATTTTTCATTTTAAAAGAGATTATTTTAGGTTTTTCTTCACTAAGTTGGTGTATTAACTTATGACATTAATTTTGGTAAAAATCCTTAAAAGTTATTTTTAGCATTTTTAATGTTGATTTTATTATCCATATTTCTCTTCTAAATAATGCTGCCTATTTTTCTAAAAACTTAATTATAGTACATGAGTGCCTAGGTTTTATTGATTTTTTTCTTTAGCCTAATTTTCTAATTTGATATTTTTTCAAACCAAATACTATTTTTAAAGCTTTTAAGTACTTTAATGATGAGAAATTAATAATGTATTTTTTAATCTTTTAATCGTGGATTGATTTCAGAAAACTGTAAATACAACATTAAACATCTTTCCATCTTCCAAAGAAAATAGAAACCGTTATCATAAAGAGCAATGATGCAGATTTGAAACAAGGCACCACGGCATGTACATTACTCAAAAGAATAATCTCATGTATTTTGAATTTTTTAATAAATTTATTTATTTAGGTCAAATTTTGTTATTAATTCTCTATATTTTAGGTAAATTGTTAATTTAATTTTTACATTTTAATTTAATTATTTTTAGTTATTCTATTTTTCAAATTTTAAAATTTTAATATTCACCCAAATAGTAGCAGTTAAATTTGTAAAGTTAAATTATGTTATTTTCAAAATATTATATAGAAAACACATTATCACATGTGTAATGTCATATTAAGTTATTATTCCCACAAAACACCCACAAAAAGTCACATTATTTTAGTTAATGAATTTAATGACTACCATTTGAGTCATGAAATTTCAAAATTTGAAAATTGTAAAACTAAAATGATCAAATTTGAGAATACAAGCTAAATCCATAACTTACACATAGTAGGCGACTAATAGAATAATTTGGCCTAAGGAATATAATAGCTACAATTTGAGTCATTACTAAAATTTTAAAATTCAAAATGTAAGAACTTAAATAACCAACTTATAATACAATAATTAAATTCACAACTTACTAATAATACAGGACTAATAATAGAATTTGACCATTTATTTATGGATTTAACAAGTAATAACATAAACCTTCATGTGCAGGCAAAGCTAAGTAACACCAAACAAAAGAATTTCTTTTTCTTTTTCTTTTAATTTATTTTCTTTGAAAGCATAAATTTGTGTTGCTAATGTTTAAAAACACGTCGTTGAGAACCTTGTATGTTGGCCTGATGGTCAGGGTATTCACTGCTTCAGATGTGGCCTGGGTTCAAGTCACATTAGTTGCATTACTGTTAGGGCTTTGTCCTCCTCTTGTAATTCACCAAAAACACGCTATTGATGTTCTTGAATCTCTTTTTCTATCTCTTAATCTTTCAAATAATTGCTTCATTGTCACTTCAGAATGAATGGATGTTTTAATGTAATCTAGAAGTTTTTATTGTAACACATAAGTTTATTGTAAATTTATTTTTTGTGTTTTATATGTTCCATTTATAATTACTTTTCACCTATAAAAACAATCATAAATTATAAAGTACACTCTTTACTAAATTAATTTCCTATATCAACCACTTATCTCAAACATTAGACAAATTAGTTCTATTTCTAAATGAAAAAAATTGTTAAGATATTGTTAGGATAAAAATAAAAACAAATTAATCATTGTACGCACAAATTAGAAGTCGAATATAGGACTGGAAGAACTAGAACAAATTAAAGAAATTTTTATTTATAAATTTTGAGTAACAATTTCTAGATAAATCCTTTGATAGAGTTTTCATCCAAAGGTCGTATAGATTTGATATTGGATGGATGTTAGCTACTTCAAAGGCTATTGATATTTGATCTTTGACCATGCCTTGACGTGTGTGTGTCAAGGCTAAGAATCAATACAAATACAATCAATTGTAATATTTATAATGTTACAATGGAACACCTGAGTATTCCAAGGATCGAACCCAAGAGAGTTTGGAGACAATGTGACTAATGTGAAACAAGCATGCAAATAAGAAGTCTAGCTAACTACTCGTTAAGTATTGTATTACGACAAATCATATCAAAGAGGTAATTACACTAAATTAACTATCTAATATTAAAAAGGACCAAACGCGATTAACAATTCAAGAAACACAAGCGGTTGGTTGACTTCCATGTTGTTGATCGGTCTTTGGATTAGAGATCTAAAAGGCTTAAACTTCTAATTGGTTCAAATTTACCTCTCAGTCACCATTTTACCAACTTAGACGATTTAGTCCGATTTATTTCTCGATCTCACCAAACTAATTTGGGACAACCAAATTGGTGCCTGATAGCATCTCCTCTCGGTCTCACCTACCTAAATGTTCACCTAAAGGTGTCAATTCTAAGTTTTTAAGCCTATTATATTTAGTCCTATTTTTACAATTTAGTCCTTGTACCAAAAACTGACCAAACAACATTTTCATCAACCAACCACCATAGATTTAGTTACCCAACATCATTTTCATGCAACAAACAGTCCAACACATACTTAAATAGCTCATTAAAATAAACATAAAAGTAATTTTACAGAAAGCTTCGAAATTTCTTAGATGGTTGCTTGGAGAAGATGATGACGGCAACAATAGAGGAGAAAACACAAATAAAGTTCAGATTTTTATGTTTTATAGAGTAAATAAAACTAAAATGTATTGAAGATTTTCAAATAAAATCAACTACAAAGTGAGTTTGAGGACTAGATTGCAAAGAAAATAAAAGAGCTACGGTAAAAACTAACTAAACTAACAACCCAACTAACTAAGTTCAGAAAGTAAATACCTAAAACCTAAAAATGGAGAAGAAGACAACTACTTAAGCTAAAAAGATGAAAAGATAAAGTTGGCTCCTTTAGTTTTTCAGGAAAAAGTGGCTTTTATCAACTGAGATCAAATCCCAAATCTTGAAAAAATGCCCCTAAAAGTTATACTTTAGCTTGGGTTGGTGTTGGACAAAAGACTTACCTTACAATAATTTTCTTCTTGCCAGGCATTGATGTCGCGACACCCTCGACAGTGATACAAGTGTGGCTCTGAGGTTCTTGGTGCCGCGACTTCACTAGTGGTGACCATGATTTTTTTACTTCAACACCTTTAAGGATATCATGACCTTGGAGGCTCGGTGGCAAGACATCATACCCTCAGTGTCCCAACTCTCCCAACAACTAATTTTAGGTTGATTTCTCGTTGCAGTTTTGCGCCCTCAGGGTAAAGGTAAAAGTTATATTTTAGCTTGGGTTGGTGTTGGACAAAAGACTTACCTTACAATAATTTTATTCTTGTCAGGCATTGATGTTGCGGCACCCTCGTCAGTGATACAAGTGTGGCTCTGAGGTTCTTGGTGTCGCGACATCACTAGTGGTGAGCACGATTTTTTTACTTCAACACCTTTAGGGATATCATGACCTTGGAGGCTCGGTGGCAAGACATCATACCTTCAGTGTCGTGACTCTCTCAACAACCAGCTTTAAGATGATTTCTCATTGTAGTTTTGCATCCTCGGGGTAAAGGGACTTGGTGTCAGGACTTTCAAGAATTAGTGTTGCAACACCCACGTTGAATGTTGTTTTCCTCAAGGTTGGGCCATTGTCATCTCCCTACACTAACTCAAACACCTTGTTAGGCCCGCACGACACCATTTTTCCATTTTGGGTCTAAAGGAACAAAAATAAACAAAAAATGATTATTAATAGTGAAAAATAAAAATAAAAATAAATTAGAAAAGACGCCTAAATTGCTTGAAAATAAGTTCATCGAGTGCTTTTGAGAGCCTAATTTAATGTATTAAATTACGGCAGATCAATCTTGAAATTAGGTTTGGAGAGATGATTGATTGAGAATTTGATTTGCTTTTGATTGAAGAGTTTGGGACTTGATCTCGAATCAATGAAATGCACTTCAAGGGTTATTGAGATTTGATCTTGAAAGCTGATGTTATTTCCTTTGTGTTGATGCAACCAGGTTGGGGAGTACTTTGATTAAAGAGTCTTTGTGATTTGATATATGATGGATGATTCTATTTCAAGGGTCTTTTTAGACTTGATCTTGAAGCCTACTTTTTTGTCGGTTGCTTAAGATCAAAGAGCAACTTACTTCAAACCTAATGCGATGCGTTTTAGAATTTCTTAAAGTTCTTGGTATTTTGAAGAGAACTTCTAGTTTTCAAAAATCTTTTCTTCAAGCTTTGATTTCTAAATTTTTGAACTTCAAAACTTGTGAAGTCATAAAGTTGCGTCGAATGGCTTGGAAGTGACACTTTTTTTATAGTGCCATTAAGTAAAGTGAAAAAAGAGTTCTTGTAGTTTATAATCTATTTATTTGAGAAGTCTACAAGGATTAAAATATTTTGTTTATTATTTATCTCATATTAATTTAAATTAATAGGAGATAAAATAATCCTTAAAGAGCATATATTTTTATAAGAGAGTTCTAAAAGATTTAATGTAACACCTCAAATTCTCGGTGTAATATATGGTACCATTCTAGGAAATTGTATAGTGAAATTTTTAAGAAAATATGAAAAGAGTTTATTAAATGGTTTTTATGGAGTTAATTTGGTGTTGGGAAAGGAAATTAGTGAAGATAAACGTGAGTGTAACATTTTGGAAAAAAAGGACTAAATTGAATATTTGGAAAAGTATGAAAACTAAAGTGTAATTTTAAAAATAAAGAAAAAGGATTGATATTAATTATTTGGTATGAAAATGACATGGAGTATGAATGAGGATGAAGAAATTAATGTTCGGACTAAATTAAATAAAGGTTAGAAGTACATAGTAATTTTTCCATTTTTGCAGAGAAATGACATAAGTGCAATTTTTATGTGAGGAAATAATTTCATGGATCCTAATTATGATTTATGAAGCAAAAATATGATAGGTGCTACATGCAGTGAGAAATGAAAAATGATGAGGTAAAAAGTGGCTAAAGTGTAAAATTTTCAACATTTTGGATTTTTCACATGGGACTATATTTTTTAATTTTAAATGAAGATATAATGGATGTATAGAAGCAATATGAATCCTTAGTTATATAAAACTTATGAGACTAATGTGGACCACGAATTTTAAGTGGATGTTGACTTGGGGTTTTTTATTTATTTTTTCCTTTTCATTTTTAAATGGATTAAAAAAAGATGAAAAAAGGTTGAATTAATTAATAAGTTGATTATTAGCATTGTTAATAAGAATCGACTTTATTAAAGATACAAAACAAATGGAAAACAACTCGATCTCAACCCCTCTCCTGTTGTCCATAGTGGAGGAGAAAGCAACAAAAAAAGTTCGCTTTCAAAATAAGCAATCTGTTGATGGAGGTCAGATGATGGTGGTGGATAGTAATGGAAATCCCTTGAGGTTTGACATGAATATGCTTGGGCGTAGGTCCTTCAAGGATATGCTGGTTGGATCTGTGGATTTGGCAAATCAGCGATCATAAAAGGAAGATGATGATTTGCAATTGCTGGAGAGAGATGTGTCTGTTGGGATGGAAGATGGTTTGTCGTCGATTAGATTTTCTAAACGATTTTATCATCTCTTATATAATAACATGTCTTAGGCAATAGTTGTCAAATTGCTTGGAAGGAAGATTGATTATCATGCTCTTACCAGCAAGATTTATAGTCTGGGAAGCCGTCAACACCTATTAGTGTCATGGATTTAGAAAATGATTATTTTTTTGTTAAGTTCCAATCTGAAGCAAATTATGTTAGAGTGTTAGAGTAGTTACTAAGTATTTAGAACTGTTATAGTTAAGAACGTTTGTTGTTAGCAGTTAGTCTGCTGTTAGTCTATTAACTTCAGTTACGTTACGTATGTCTATAAATGCATGGGTTATCTGCATGCATTAAATGATATGAAGAGAAAATTATTCTTTCTTGACTCTTGTTATAGTTTAACATGGTATCAGATGTAAGTTGTTTCCTGGTGCTTTTCGCTTGAATGTCCGCTGTGCATGATCAATATGTCCGCTGTGAGTACTGAAATATCTAGTTCTGCTAACATGGTATCTCATCAATCATCTGACTCTACAGGTTCTAATGGTTCGATCCTTCCTATCAACCTTCGTCTACGATTCGGGGGCGTGGGCGAGGCTGTTCTTCTCACTCAAAGATTCAATGTCAGTTGTGTGGGAAGGCTGGTCATCTTGTTGACCGCTGTTACCATAGGTTTGACTCTTCCTACAAGAGTAACAACTACAGGCCCCCTCCACAAGCAAATGTCTGCATGGTTGGGTCCAGTCCTTCTGTTACACCCTGGTTCCCTTCTTCTCAGCCTCAATGGAGTTCACCAGGTTGGTGTTATCCCACTCATCCATCATCTGTTTGGACTAATCCATTTGTTGGTAGTCCTTCACAACAGGTTCCTATGCCTTCCTCTGGCGCGACACCAGCACTATCTCAGGCATATGTAGCAACTCCTGAAATTGTAGCTGATAATTCCTGGTATTCGGATTCAGGTGCCACGCATCATTTGACAAATTCGGCTAGCTCCATTGGTGATTGTGAATCCTTCAAAGGACCAGGTAAGGTGTTTGTTGGAAATGGTTCAACTTTACCTGTTTTGTCTGCTGGACAGTCATCCTTCCTTACTCTCGACCTCTATACATGCGATCCTTGTTACTCGTTCCTGGAATTACTAAGAACCTCTTATCTGTATCCAAGTTTGCTAAAGACAATCAGGTCATGTTTGAATTTTTCCCTAATCAGTGCCAGGTGCATGATTTGAAGACTAGGGAGATTTTACTTCGAGGCTCCGTTCATATGGGTTATACAGACTTCATATCAATCAGTCTACTAGAACTCATGTGCCTTCTAAGTCTGCTCAGTGTTTCTCGACTAGTGTCAGACTTCCTCTTAGTGTCTGGCACTATCGCTTAGGACACCCTTGTCGTGCTAAGCTTACAAAAGCACTTATACGATGTAATATACAGTTTTCTGATAGCAATAAATTTTTTGATTGTGTTGCATGTCATCTTGGTAAGGAATGTAAGCTCTCATTTTCAAAATCAACCACTACGTATACATCACCTCTCCAACTAGTTGTGCTGATGTTTGGGGACCAGCTCCAGTTGCTTCTAATGGTTTTCGGTATTATGTTGCCTTCACTGATGCCTATTCTCGGTATACATGGCTCTATTTTCTAAAGAAAAAATCTGATGTTCTAACTGTGTTTCCACAGTTTCATCGACAAGTTGAAAGAATAATTGGTACAAAGCTCAAGTCTTTACAAACAGATGGGGGATGGGAGTTTCAGGCATTGAAGAGTTATTTGAATCAACAGGGCATCTTACATCGGCTCACTTGTGTTTACAGGTCTGCTCAGAATGGCCTTGTTGAGCGCAAACACTGACAGGTTGTTGAAACAGGTCTTTCCATGTTAGCTCATGCTTCAATGCCTTTGACGTTTTGGAATGAAGCCTTCTGCAGTTCTGTGTTCTTGATCAACAGGTTACCCTCTCATCCTTTGGGTGATGTCTCACCATATGAAAAATTGTTTCAGACAAAACCCGATTACTCTTACCTTAGAATTTTTGGCTGTTTATGCTTTCCCAACCTACAACCATTTACCAAAACAAAGTTACAATTTAGGTCAATACCCTGTGTTTTTCTAGGGTACTCTTCCTTCCATAAAGGCTACAAATGTAGAGATCCCAATGGTAGAGTCTATGTTACCCGTCATGTCACTTTTAATGAAAATACTTTTCCATACAAAACTTCTTTTCCAACAGCTACATCACCTACTTCTAGTCCACACGTCAGTGCTAAGCTTTTAGTTTTACCTTCACCTCATGAACCGTGTCCTAGTACCCTGCCTACACCTCCACCTATTACGTCGTCTACCTCTACTACACCTGTCCTTTCACAATCAATGTCTAACACACAGTCTTCCTCCCATAATATAACACACAGTCAACCTACTCCATCCATGTCACTTATGCCATCTTCCTCCCAACAACAAGTGCAACCCCCCCAACCCGCACATGTGACATCTTCCCCTCAACAACAAGTGCACCCTCTCCAACACCCATCACTTAACACCAATAACATGGTTACCAGAAGCAAGGCTAGAATTTTCAAGCCGAAAGCATACCTTAGCACGACAGGTTCATCACCAATAGATGATCCTTCTGACATTCATACAGCAATGACCTTTGAGTGTTGGCAGACAACAGTTTACAATGAGTTACAAGCTTTGGTTCGCAATAATACATGGACCCTTTATTCCCTTCCAGAGAATCGGAGAGCAGTAGGGTGCAAATGGTTGTGTAATTTTAAAAGAAAGTCTGACGGATCCATTGACAGATACAAGGCTCGGTTAGTCGCAAAAGGGTTTTCTCAACATGCCAGGTTTGATTTTCATAATACGTATAGTCCGGTAGTTCGAGCTTCTACCATTCGCACTGTTCTTTCACTTGCAGTTATGCAGGGGTGGTCTTTACGCCAAGTCGATATCAACAATGCCTTTCTTAATGGCGAGCTTACTGAAGAAATATACATGGAACAACCTCCTAGCTTTGAAGTCCCAAGTGTTACTGGTCAAAAATTGGTGTGCAAGCTGAATAAAGCACTATATGGTCTGAGATAGGGCCCTCGCGCCTGGTTTCAGACTTTTAAGGGATACCTCGTGACACAACTTGGTTTTCTTGTGTCTAAAGCTGATTCCTCTCTATTCATACGAGTGTCTGACGGGAAGTATGGTCTATGTCGATGACATTGTGATCACTGGTAGTCATGCACAAGATATAGAAGATGTTGTGCATCGTCTTCATAGCAAATTTGCTCTTAAGGACATGGGAGCACTTAGTTTTTTTCTGGGCATTGATGTTCAACGCACATCCCAGGGACTGATGCTGAGTCAGAAGAAATATGTTACTGAACTCTTTGAAAAAACTGGAATGCATGGAGTAGCATCCACACCAACACCTATGGTAAGCATTCCCAAGCTAGTAGCTTCAGATGGCAGTCCTCCTTTCGCTGATGTGCACTTGTATAGAAGTGTTGTGGGTATGCTACAGTATGTTTGTATTACCCGACCTGACTTGTCATTTTATACCAACAAACTTAGCCAATACATGAGTGCTCTAAGTAAAACTCACTAGAAAGCAGTCAAACGTGTCTTAAGATATTTGGCTGGCACTATGGATCATGGATTGTGACTTACAACAGGACAACTAGAACTGGTGGCTTATTCTGATGCTGACTGGACCTCATCCATCGAAGATCGTCGGTCTACTTCTGGATATGTGGTATATCTTGGTTCAAATCCTGTGGCTTGGTGTTCAAAGAAACAGTCAGTAGTATCTCGGTCGTCTGCTGAAGCAGAATACCGCTGCTTAGCTAACTGCGTGTCTGAACTATTGTGGATTCAACAGTTGCTGAATGAAGTTGGAATGCCACTGTCTAAGGTGCCAATCATCTGGTGCGACAACTCCTCTACAGTATCAGTCGCTGAAAATCCCACACATCATACCAAAATGAAGCATGTTGAAATAGACCATCACTTTGTTTGTGAAAAGGTTCTTGCTGGTTACTTACAAGTCAATTTTGTTCCCTTTGCTCAACAAATTGCAGATGTCCTCACAAAACCAATCACCCCTAAGCTATTTTCATCCTTCAGACGTGCTCTTCGCGTTCTGACATCAAGAGAACTTTGTAGCCCAGAAAACAAACAAGCTGGGGGAATGTTAGAGTAGTTACTAAAGTAGTTAGAACTGTTATAGTTAATAACGTTTGTTGTTAGCAGTTAGTCTGCTGTTAGCCTGTTAACTTCACGTTACGTATGTCTATAAATGCATGGGTTATCTGCATGCATTAAATGATATGAAGATAAAATTATTCTTTCTTGACTCTTGTTATAGTTTAACATAGAGCACTTACCGAAGGACCATGGATTGTGTATGGAAATTATTTGACTATTCAACCTTGGTCGGAGTATTTTTCTACTTCCCGACCTTTCTCGTCTGGTGTGATTGCTTAGATTCGACTCCTTGGGATTCATGAATTCATGTATAAAAGAAATATTATGAAGACCATTGAGGAATTGGTTGGTCGTGTTGTTAAACTGGATAGTAATACATGTAAGGCTTAACATGGACATTTTGGCTATTTTATTGGATATGAACAAGCCCCTTGTTTCTAAGATTAAAATAGATGGTCATGTGCAACGACTAGAGTATGAATCTCGTCCCAATGTATGTTTCTCCTGTGGGCATTACAACCATATGAGGGAAAATTGTGTAATGAAGGTTGAGCAAAATGGGTCAATGGAGGTGGATGGTGTTATACCGAGTGTGGTGAAAGGTGTTGTTGTTTATAGTGCTGACGTTGGTCTCCCGAAAATGACTGGTAAACAGGTTGAGATAGAGGTATTTGGCGAGTGGATGTTGGTGAGTCTCCGAAATTGTAAACTTGCTCGAAAGTCGACTACTGGAGATGAGGTGAAGGAACAGGCAAATTTTTAGGGATCACGCTTTAATGTGTTGAATGAATTTGGGAATAAAGATTCCGTTGAAAATCAACCTACAAATCCTACAAAATCAACTAATCTTAAGGGCAAGGGGATTGCTATTTATGACAACCCGTTGGGCATTAGTGAGTGGAAGGCGCAATTCTGTGGTGGAAAGGGTTTTGAAAACTTCTTTGCATACTACGTGCCACTTAGTGGTCTCATTCGTGGAAAATTTAGACCCGAATATCATGCCTGGTGCTGCACCAAAATTTGCTTCTTCACTGATTTTTATTAAATATAATCCTGAGTCGATGAAGGAATGGGGTTCTAAGAAGATGAGGAAACCACCTAATATAAATTTACTCAAGGGCAAGGGTAACAAATTCAAAGTGTGGGCTCCTATTCGTATCTCGATATCTAATGCGATGTCCAAATTTACGGAAAACATTGGGGCTGATAAGTCAAATAATGAACTTATCCCGCGAAAGGAGGGCTATTAGAGGCTAACACAACTAATTCTTCTTCTAGTTGAAACGATATGGTCTTCCTTTCCCTCTTTGATTATAATGTTACCAAATATTTTTGAGTGAAATTGTCAAAGGGGAGCTAGTTCGAAATTTGTTAGAGTTGTTATAAGTTATTTGGATGATTTCGATTTTCAGGTTGCAACTTTTCTTGAGACTAGAATTAGTGGTCTAAAGGCTAACAAAATTATTTCCAAGCTTGGGTTTGATTGTTCGCGTAGAATTGAAGCTCGAAGGTTCTCCAAAGGTTTGTGGGTCTGCTGGAAAAAGAGTGTTCAGGTTCATGTGCTTAATAATGATCCATAGTTCATCCATTGTTGCATCAGGAATAACTTAGTTTTTAAGAAGATGTTTGTGACATTTGTTTATGGGAGCCCGAAAAAGTGATTGCGTAGTTTTCTTTGGGAGAGGTTGGATTATTTGGCTCAATCGATTAAGGAACATTGGGTGTTAAGGGATTTCAACTCATTGTTATCTCCAGATGAAAAGAGAGGAGGTTGGCTAGCAATATTAGGTTGTAAGTTGTTTCAGAAATTCATTCAAGATAATGGATTATGGGACCTTGGTTTTAAGGGTTCGAAATTTACTTGGCGAAGAGGTGTAGTTTTTGAAAGGTTGGATAGGGCGATTGAGAATAGCGAGTGGTTCTATTATTTCCCAGATGTAGTTTTGTTTCACCTTCCCCAGCTAAAATCAGATCATCAACCCATTCTGATTTCTTCACAGTTGACAAGACAGACTCGACACAACAGACCATTCCATTTTTTTGTTTCTTGGATTAAACACCCTTCATTTTCACAACTTATTTAGCATAGTTGGAAACTGGGTTTAGATATGCCAACCAATCGTGTTTCTCTTGTTTCTGATATGAAAAAGTGGAATAAAGAAGTGTATTACTATAAGGAAGCGCTTGTTGGTTCATTGTATTGAGAATATCTAAGTTGTTCTAGATCGTAAGTGCTCGAAGTTTCTTTTGGATCTTGAAATGGATCTGTGTTTTGAATTTGAAAAAGTTCTTGATGAATAAGAGTTAATTTGGTTGCAAAATTCCCGAGTAGATTGGATTCAAAAAGGAGACAGAAACACCAAGTTTTTCATAACAAAACTCTCTCTAGGCGTAAGTATAACAAGATCTCTGATTTGAAAATCGATGGTGTTTGCTACTATGGCGATAAAGAACTCCAGAGAGAAGCTGTTAGTTTTTTCTCATTGTTGAATTCTTTTTTTTTTTTTGAACAAAAAAAAGACCACAAGGGTCAGTCACATTTTATTAAGTAACATCACAAATAACAGCAGTGTGGATTTCCGAAGGATAATCCATTTCGAACAAACAGTTTCTAGCCTCCCTACACATTTTCTTACAAATTAAATGGGCTACATTATTACACGCACGCTCTGTCCAAATTAAACTGGCCGATTTAAAAGAATTTAAGGCTACTGTGCATTTCATAATCCTAGCGCCTATAACAGTGACGTCATTGACTAAATTATTAAGTCTGTTGACCAGCCCCACATGGTCAGTTTCAAAGAGAACATTTTCTTTAAAATTCAATCTTTGCGCCACGTTGATACTCTCTTCAAAAGCCATGCACGCAGCCTCTTCCACCGACACTCTTCCCTCTTTAAAGCCCCCACCGCCTCCCAAGACAAAGCCCTCTTCATCCCTTATAATCGTGCCAAATCCGATTCTGTCATCGCAAACTGAAGCATCAAAGTTTATCTTAATGAATCCCTTTGGAGGTTTTTTCCACTTCTTCACCACGGCATTCTGTGACAGTAAAGGCTCATTCGTCATGTTACATATTCGAAACTCCTTCGACAAGTTGCTAGCTCTTTCCCATATTTGCTTTGCCTCTTCTTCTTTACCCCTGAAGATAAAGTTGTTCCTGTTATTCCAGCAGTTCCATAATGTTGTCATCAAGTCGGCCATAGCTCTCTTGTCGAGGACCCGCATCAAGTCTTCCAGCCAATCACTGCAGTGATCGTAGTTCTTAGAAATAAAGCTCCTAGACCACCCTCCGGTCGACAAAACTGCTTTCGAAGTTGGACAGTCTTTTAATGCATGTAGCACTGTTTCGGTCTCTGCTCCACATCGAGGACGCCCCTTGTCAAAACCCTGTCTGATCGAGGCAATCTTACAATTCGTGGGGAGAATTTCATGCCCTACCCTCCACGCAAAAACCCGGATCTTTGGTAGAGTATCAAGCTTCCATAAGCTTTCCAAAGGAACCTATGAGGGCCGTATCCCATTTCTTTCAACAACAGCCATGAGTTCTTTAAATGACCAAAATTGGGCTACATTTCCTCTACATGGTTTTTTTCCATGGATCGATTTACATGATATGGAATCCCTAATTAGGGAAGTTACAATAGAGGAAACCTGAAACTCTTTCTTTAGTATGGGGCCCTTGAAGGCTCCAAGACCAGATGGCCTTCATGCCTTATTTTATCAGAACCAATGAGAGATGGTAGGTCAGGATGTGTACAATTGGGTTCAAGGAGTGTTTTCGGGCCAGCCTTTTGAACGAAGTATTAACAGAACTCTTTTGGTTCTTATTCCAAAAAACCAAAGTCCTGAGTCCATTTCTCAATTTCGCCTAATAATTCTCTGTAATGTTTTATTTAAGATTGTGACAAAGATTATTGCTAATCGACTCAAGCCTATTTTTCCTTCACTTATTGCACAAAATCAAGTGAGCTTTATTACTGGAAGATATATTACAGACAACATAATTGTGGCTCAAGAGATAGTGCATTCGATGCGTATCATGAAAGGAAAGAAGGGTTGGATGGCTATAAAAGTAGACCTGGAAAAAGCGTACGATCAAACCCAATGGGATTTTATTGAAGACACTTTCTTGGGTGTTGGTTTTCCTGTGTTGTTGGTGAGAGTTATCATGGAATGCTCATCTTCTGTTTCTTTGCAGGTTGTGTGGAATGGTAACCTTTTAGATGTGTTCAGTCCATTAAAAAGTTTACATCAAGGTTGTCTACTTTCACCATATCTTTTTGTTCTTTGTATGGAAAGGTTGGGACATCTTATCCAGAAAGAGGTGGATGATAAATCTTGGAGGCCTATTTCTTTAGGGAAGAATGGTCCAAAAATTTCACACATTTTTTTTGTTGATTACCTCTTTTTTTTTTTACAAAAAAAAAATTTGGATCAAGCAAGAACGATAAGGGAAGTTTTGGAGATTTTTGGTTTGGCATTGGGACATAAGGTTAACACTAAAAAAACAAATGTTTTCTTCTCCAAAAATGTTGCCTCCGATGCTGTTGCCGAAATCTGTATTGTTCCTGGGTTTAAAGCAACAACTGATTTGGGAACTTATTTGGGCATGCCTTTGTTCCATCAACAGGTGACAACTAGTACTTTCAAATTTATGATTGATAAGGTTCGAAGGAAACTGGATAGATGGAATGCTAAACTTCTTTCTTTAGCAAGAAGAGTTACGCTTGCTCAGTCAATTATTTTGGCCATTCCAAATTACTTTATGCAAACTGTCAAGATTCCTTCAAGTGTTTGCACGATCATAAAAAAATAACTGGCGACTTTGTTTGGGGAAAATCATCAACCAGTCATACGCTTTCCTTAGTTAAATGGTTAGACTGTTGTCAGCCTCTGTCAAATAAGGGGTTAGGTATTCACAACTTTAAGACTCAGAATGATTCTTTTCTGTTGAAATTGGATTTTAACCTACTCACGAATAAAAATGCATTATGGGCCAGGGTTCTTCGATCCAAGTACAAGCTTACAGATGAGGTTCCACTTGATATTTTGAGAAGTTCGTGTTAATTTGTTTGGAGATCTCTTGCAAAAATTTGGCCACTTTTATGTCAAAACATTGGATGGTCAATGGGTGACGAGACTCTTGTTAAATATTGGACAGATACTTAGATTACGAATATTGGTCCTCTAATTAATTTATGCCTTAATATGAATCTTATCGATTGTTTGGCTACACTTCGAGATATGACTGCGACTGATGATAATTGTTACTGGTCCTACCTAAACAGGATTTTAGATAATAATTCCCTTTCTTATATTGCAGTTATCCCTGCCCGAAGCCCATTAGTTGGTCCTGATGCTTTGGTTTCGAGATGCTCGGCTAATGGGTTATTTACGGTGAAGTCAACTTATAACTCTCTCATGAAAAATCTTTTACATCCTACGGAGGGAAAATAGAGGCTTGCTTGGCACTTCGATGGCCCACAATGTGTCAAACAATTCCTTTGGTTGGTTTTTAAAGAATGGTTACTCACTAATGTTGAATGCCATAGAAGAGGTATGTCTAATAATCCATTATCCATGTTCTTCGGGACTTCTGTAAAGCTATAGAAGTTTGGAAGCAATTTATTCCTTCAAGGATTATGATGCAATTCTTTTCATATCATTTGGAAAGTTGGGTAATCGCTAATTTGGAGAATAAATTTAGACTACTTTTTCATGACGTTAATTTGTGATCCCTTTTTTTTTTGGATTTTATGCTGGAAAATTTGGAAACAAAGAAACCTATGTATTTTCCAAGATGAGCAGTTTAATTGGTGTTGGGCGAAAGTCACTGAGCATAGGTTGAGATGATCAAAGGGTTTAAATATATGGTTGTTTCAGAATCATCAGTGGAAGCCACCTACACTAGGATCCATTAAAGTTAATGTGGATGGGGCACATAATCCTTATTCGGGGCTAGCATCTTTGGCGGCTATGGCTAAGGATGAATGTGGCAATTGGCTTTGGGGAATCGGAAGAAACATTAGGAGAAGTAACATTGAGCAAGCTGAGTTATGGTCTATTTATGATAGCCTCCTATTTACGTGGAAGGCAAAATGGAAATATGTCATTGTTGAAATGAATTGTGTTTTTGCTATTAAATCCATTCAAGGTAGATTTCAAGGCCAGCTGAATAGAGATTTAACTATAAGAATTATTGAACTGTGTCGAAGACAATGAGGATAGTGATCCAATATGTCTCGAGAGAGGCTAATATGATTGCACATGCTTTTGCTAAATTGATGAAGTAATTTCCTGTTGGTTCACATGTTTTTCAAAATATACCTTTAGTGGTAGCAGATCAATTACAAAGAGAGAATTCTTCATTTAGCTTTGGATACTATGGTTAATGTGTAATTGCTATTATTTTATCAAAAAAAATAGGAATTCACTTTAACAAAGCGAAAATGAGTTAGGGAAGTGAAATGAAAATTTTTTGAGCCAAGTTATGAATTAATATTTTGAGTGGTACTCGATAGTGCCCATTGCAATCCATCACTGCGATAGTGAAGTAAAACTTGCTTTATTTGTGTTGGCAATTCAATGAAACAAAATCTTTGGGCTATTAACTTAGTTGATATTTTGAAGATATAGAAACCTATCTATAGAAACCAATACGTTGCCTACGAATATTGGATTGGAGAAGATTGAATCAAATGCAACCCTTGACTTATGAGGATTTGTTCGGATCGAGTTGTTTTGCTAAGATGACTATATCTCCATCAAAGTGTGATTTATTGGACTTTATTAGTACATTATCTTTACTATGTTGTAGTTGGTAATTTCAAGGAATTGTTTTGTATTCAATCTCTAGTATGATAGCAAGCCGAACCTAATATAGACTTTGAGGTTTGTATAAGTTATGCAAAAGAGCATATTGAGAGCACTTTTTTTTGTTCATTAAAGAACTTATTATGTAAGTGCAATTGAACTATAGATCTTTAATGTTTACAATCCAAGTTCTCATAAGGAGGATTTAGAGGTGAGTCATCTAGTTTTATGTATAAAGGTGAGATCTCTATAGTTGGGGAGTGATAGAGTGTGATTCACTTGTTATGTAACATTTCTCACCCGTCCCAAGATCCGGTATAGATGGGGGATGCTAGCGATGCACATTCATGAAAAAATTCTTAGATTTATTTAAGAAATCAAATATTTAATTTTTTTATAAAATCATTGGAAATATTTAAAATCGAACTTAGAACTTTAATAACATGTTTAAGACATGTAGAAAGGATTTGCAAGCATCCGAAAGTGTTCAAGACTAAAAACAAGCACTGAATGGCCTGAAACTACCAAAACAGTGTAAGGTTCTGCCTTCACACTGTTGTATTGATACAACTCCTAAAGCATCAATAGAAGTTGTAACAGCTCGTTTTCAGTGAAATTGAAATAGTAGTTTCGAGACCATAAATCCAACGAGTAATATTATTATTTTATTATTTTAATATCTATGGAATTTTATTAAGGTCGTGTTGAAATTTTGTTAAGAAATATTAATGTTTAAATGGTTATTTAAGTGAAAAAGACTAAATCGTAAAAAATGGTAAAAGTTGAGTTCTATTAGTTAAAAGGGTCAAATGGCTATGAAATTCTAAATTAAGGGACTTGAATGGTAATTATACCAATAAATCAATTAGTGGATGTGCATGGACATGGTTTTAGTGAAATTTTGATAACTTTTAAAGGGTAAAAAGGTAATTAAGTAAATAAAGTCAAAATAACCTAAGAAAATGCATTCATCTTCTTCATTTTTCACTACACAACCGATTTTCACCATTGAAGGATAGGGCTACGTTCGGCCAAGCTTCCTTTAGTCTATGAAGGTGTTTCTGAGCCCCGTTTTTAATGATTTTTTTTATGTTTTTGAATTCATTTTAGCTTAATCTAGCTAGCTCGAGGGTTAATTTGTAAAACTGTTAAAGGTTGAGGATTATCCCATGAATGTTCTTGAATGGTTCTTGATGTTTAATGGTAGATTATGAATCTTTGTTGAAAAATAAACCAGTTTTGGTAAGTGATTTTTGTTGAATTTCGAAATTAGGAACTAATTTGTTAAAGGTATAAATTCTAGGGTTTTAATTTGTAATGATGATAAACATGGGTTGTTTCAAGGTCCCTTGCATATTTGGTTAACATGGATTGAGATTAAAATGGTTAATTTTCAAGTTATAAGCTTAATGACTAAATTGTGAAAAAGTTAAAATGTTAGGGGCAAAATGGTAATTTTGTATAAACATGAAATGTGGATTAAATTGAATACTAAAAGTATTAAATCGACTGAAATTGCTTACTTAGATCAAGATAAACCACGTACGGAATTAGATCGTGGTAAAATAAAAGCTTCAGATTAGCTCGATTTAACTTTTACGCCTCTAGTTGTCAAGGTAAGTTCGTATAAATGGTTATTGTATTAATGCTATTTAAATCGTATGTTATTATGTTATTTATAATGTGAAAGATTATGATTTGATCATTGATTATCATCCGGGACAGGCTAATGTCGATGTTGATGCCTTGAGTAGAAAATTTTTGTTTGCTTTGAGAGCTTTGAACACATGGTTGACATTGATTGACGATTCCAGAGTGGAAATGGGAACATTTCACGATGAATTTTGTATCGAGATTGCCTCTATCTTCGAGAAATAAAGATGTTGTATGGGTCATTACCGATCGTTTGACTAAATCCGCACATTTCATTCTAATGCGTATGGATTATTCACTCGAGAGATTGGCAGAATTGTATGTTTTCGAGATTGTTAGACTGCACAGTGTGCCAGTTTCTATTATCTCTGATAGGGATCCATGGTTTTCATCTCAATTTTAGAGTAAATTAAATGAATCTTTGGGTACTCGATCGGATTTTAGTACAACGTTTCATCCACAAACCGATGATCAGTCTGAGTGAGTAATTTAAGTACTTGAAGATATGCTTCGATGTTGTGTTTTAGAATTTGAAGGTAAATGGGAGAAATTTTTGTCATTAGTTAAATTTGCATGTAATAACGGTTATCAGACGAGTATTAAAATGGCACTGTACGAAGCTTTGTATGGTAAAAAATGTCGAATGCCGTTATACTAGACTGAGCTGAGTGAGAAAAAGTTATTCAATGTTGATTTGATTCAAGAAACCAAAAAAAAAGTCAAAGTGATACGTGACAGTTTGAAAGCAGCTTCTGATCATCAAAAATCCTACACGGATTTGAAAAGAAAAGATATAGAGTTTCAAGTCGACAATAAAGTATTTTTAAAAGTATTGTCTTAGACAAAAGTTCTCTGATTTGGTTGATAAGAAAAGCTTAGTCCGCGATTCATTGGGCCGTATGAAATCATTGAGAGGATTAGGCCAATAGCTTATCGATTGGCTTTACCGTCAGAGTTAGAAAAGATTCATAACATATTTCATGTATCAATGTTATGACGGTATCAATCAGATCCTTCACTCTTGATTTCACCCGTAAATGTTGTGATTCAGCCAGATATGATGTACAGTGAAGAACCGAACAAAATTCTAGCTTGGAAATTTAAATAATTGAGAAATAAAAGTATAACTTTAGTTAAATTTCCCGTCAGTATGGGTTTCCTCCAGTTTCTGTGGAAATGGATTTTGAGGAAGGTTCTGATCAGCATGCTACCGTTCATGTTTTTGGAATATCGACTGGCTCTATTGGACAGTGCAGTCAAACACCATGAAAATCTTAAGTTGCAATTTCCGAGCGTTAGGGAACTTTTGAGTAGTATGGTACCTTCGACATATGTTGAAGGAGTTTAACCCAAGTGCGGTGTTTTTTATTGAGACAAAAGATTCATAGTAGTCGGATGGAGAAGGTTCATAAGGGTTTTGTCTTTTCTTTTAGTATTGAAGTTAGTAGTGATGGTTCGTAAGGAGGTTTGACTTTATGTTGGAAGGAGACATATACAATTCGATTACGTAGTTTTTCTTCTAGTCACATTGATGTACTAGTGGAGGATGATTATGAAGGTAATCATTGGAGGTTCACCAAGTTTTATGGCTCACCGATTGAAAGTCGACGCTTAAAATTATGGGATCTTTTGCGACACTTAGTGGATGATGGTGACTACCTTTGGCTTGTTATGGGCAATTATAATGAAGTTCTATTTTCTTATAAAAAGAAAGGGCTTCGAGATGATAGGCTTATGGATTCTTTTCGCGATATGCTTGAGGACAGTAAGCTATTTGATCTGGGATATATTGGACATTGGTAGATGTGGGAGAGAGGTAAACTATCTAAGAATAATATCTAGAAGCAACTTGATAGGGGTGTGGCTCGGTCGGAGTGGAGAATTTGTTCCCGAATTACAGGCTGACTCATAGTGTGCATTCCATCTCGGATCATTACCTGCTTTTGCTTAATGTAATTTCTACATTATGATGGAGTTTCGAACTCGGAGATTGAGGTTTGAGGCCTCTTAGCTGTTGGAGGAGACTTACGAGGCTGAGGTTCGGCGTCTTTGGGAGACTTCGATTGGCACTATTTCTAATCGTCTTCACCCGATGCTATAGGGCTATTAGTTTGGGCTAGAAGAATTCGGGCAAGTCAGAAACGCAGGTGTGCCATTTGTAGGAGCGTCTTCATGCTCTTACAAATGTTGTTCTTGATGATTATGTTCTTGAAGAGATGGTTCTGGCTAAGATGCATCTTAATATTAAGATTGATAAAACTAAAAGATATTGGGAGCAACGAGCTCGTACAACATGGTTACATCATGGGGACTATAATACATCGTTCTTTCATAAATTTGCAATGCACTGACGACGATTCAACACTTTGCACAGTCTTGAGGACACTACTGGGAATTTGGTTTGGGGGGGAGAGGGAGATTGCTAGAGTGGCATGCTAATACTTTATGAATTTGTTTATGACTCAAGGCCCGGAGGACATGAGCCGGTTATTATCTAGTATCTCAGTTCATGTTACTGATGACATGAACGCCTATTTGCGTGATGTTTTCATCGCAGAGGAGGTTCTAATGGCTATTCGAGGGATGACGCCTGCTAAGGCTGCGAGTTGTGATGGGTTGCCCGTTTTATTTTATCAGAAATTCTACCATATCGTGGGTATGGATGTCTGTGATTTTTTTTTACACATCCTTAATGATAGTGGTTCCCTTTCCTAAATTAATGATACCAACATTATTCTCATCCCAAAGCAACGTGATCCACAAAATTTAAAACATTTTCAGCCAATCAGCTTATGTAATGTGTTGTTTAAGATTATTTCTAAAGTGTTTGTGAATAGATTGCAGAATCTTATGCCTCATTGTATTAATGAGGGGAATAGTGCTTTTGTTCCAGGCTGATTAATCATTGATAATATCATTATTGCTTTTCAATTATTGCATTCCTTTAAAAAGAAACAGAAGGCCCTTTGGGGTAATTTTGTTTTGAAGTTGGATATGAGTAAGGATTACGATAAAGTGGAGTGACATTTAGTGCAGGCAGTTATGATCAGATTGGGTTTCGAGGAGTGTTGGGTTGAGTTGATTATGCGATGTATCTAGACTGTCAAATATTCGATCGTTGTGAATGGTAAGGCTCGAGGGAGACCCTCTAAGTCCCTTATTGTTTTTATTCTACAGTGATGGCCTTTCAGCTTTGTTAAGAGTGACATGTAATGATGACCTTTTGAAGGGAGTACAAGTAAGTCGAGGGGTCCTCGAATTTCCCACTTATTCTTTGTAGATGATAGTCTGATATTTGGCATGGCTTCTACTGAAGGGGCAAATAACATAGTGACTGTTCTACAGGAATATGAGTGGTGTTCCGGGAAGGAAATCAATTTTGGCAAATCCCTTATTTATTTTAGTTCAAATGTTGATCATGGTATACTTGCTACTATTGAGGGAGTGTTGAGTGTTCGCAGTACTGCGGATCCTAGGAATTATTTAGGGTTGCCTATGGTTGTGGGGAGTGACAAAAAATGTGTCAGGCAATTAAAGATCATTTTCTTGGAAAATTTAGAAGTTGGTATAATTAGAAGTTGGTATAATCAATGCTTCTCACATGGTGGTAAGGCTGTATTCATTAAATCAATCCTACAAGTTATTCAGCTATACTCGATCTCTTGTTTTTTTATTTCCCAGTTCTTTTTGTAAATATTTGGAGGCGTTAATGTGTCAATATTGGTGGGGAAAGACAGTCTCAAGGAGGGGGATTCATTGGTGTTCTTAGGAGAACTTGTGTTTTTTTTAAAGAGGTTGGTGGGCTTGGGTTTCGAGATCTCTTGAAGGTTAAGATTGCGTTATTGGCTAAGCAAGGCTGCCGCGTGCTGACAAATTTGAATTCTTTAATGTCTCATGTGCTTAAAGCTAAATACTTTCCTACGTGCAGTTTTATGGAAGCAGGGTCAAGGCAACAACCTTCATTTGCTTGGTGTAGTATTTGGGTTGTTAAAGGCCTCTTTCAAATGCGAAGGGGTTGGCAAGTGGGGAATGGGTGCTCCATCTCTGTATAGGATGATGCCTGGCTTATTGGTCCACGGCCTTGCAAAATCAATATTGATCGTGTTAGTGGAATTAACAGAGTTGTAGATTTGATTGATGTGGATAAGGGCGAGTGGTGGAGTGATTTAATACAAACTTTATTTCCTGAATCGCTTGGGCGGTCCATACTGAGTAGCCCGTTGGCTGGGCATGATTTATCAGATCGTTGGCACTAGTTCTTGGAGGATAATGGTAAATATTCGGTCTGGAGTGGCTACAAGCTACTGTTGCACAATTCCATCCTTCATGTCTGTCGAGATTGCCCTGGAGTCCTGCACATTTGGCACAATTGGGTATTAGTTGGGATCCTGTTCTAGCGGATAATGATACACCCCTTAATTGGGTTGGACAGGTATTTTCTCAAGGCACTCGCCATGTACAGCTCTCTATTTTCACCATATAGACTATCTGGACGTCTCGTAATAAAATCATTCATGAAAGAATTTATCAATCAGTTCAGACGCTACTTATGTTTGTTTTGGGGTATCTGCGCGAATTAGACTTTCTTCCGTCGAATAGGGGTGGGGTTCTGGCTGTGAAGCCCATGCTTTGGAAGCTTCCTGTTGATCCTTGGGTTCGTGTCAATTTTGATGTGCGGTTCTTTGTGCATCTGCAGGCTGCCAACGTCGGAGTTGTTGTTTGGGATTCTGCTGGGTTGCTTTTGGGATCGGCTTGTTCCTAGCAGGAAAACGTCTCCTGTTCGCTGACATCGGAGGCGTTTGCTTGCGTTCAGGCTATCCGTTTCGCTTAGGATTTGGGGTTTCAGACAGTTGAACTGAAGGGTGATTCGGCGGTGCTCATTTCCAAGTTCAATGTTGTTGCTATTGACAGATCGATGATGAGTTCCATTATCTGGGATGTGAAACGATTAGTGCTAGGTTTTGAGCATTTCATGTTTCATCACATAAAACGGGGAGGTAATACAGTAGCGCACCTGTTAGCTCGCGAAGGTTTCCTCCGGCGACGAGATGTCTGTTGGATGGAGGAGGAAGGAGGGACCAACATTGATTCAGGCGGTAGTGGATAGTGATCAGAGGGGGAGGGTCTGGTTATGCGGCTATGACTATGGACCTTGCAGTTCTTGCTCGATCTGGTTCCTTTCTAACAATTTTTCTTTTGGTTTCAACCTTGTTCGTTGATCGGTGGCTGACTCTTGTGGCGTTGGAGCTTTTTTGGACATGCAATTTTGGCCATGAAGAACATTTGCGTCTTTCCAGCTACTTTTGACTAGTGTTTTCATTTATTTTGTTTTACTTCTTGGTTTAGAAGTCTTTTTCCTAACCATACTAGAAAATTTTTTATTACCTGGTTTCTATTTTCTTAATTTATATTTTTATATTTTTATAAGTATTAGGAAATATTTGCTTCCATCCAAATTCTCATTCATTTTCAAGTAATTTATTACAATAACTATTACTTAATTTATGCTTAATGTATTTAGCAACTTTACTTTGCAAACAATATAAAGTTATTATTTCTCTTGCAAAGTTTATCCTATTTCCTATAGAATCTAAATTTTCTATCGGATGACCAGATGTTTTATTGTGCTTCTCTAAATAAGATATATATTTGTTTATACATATCTCATCCCAATGTGGGGTAGTTTATGAAAATATTAGTTTTTCCAAAATTCTATATTTTTATTTTTAATTTTTATATTCATGAAGAATTTTTAGAAAATCTTCTAGATATCTAATATCACATAATTTAATTTTGAAAGGATATAATTGGATGTACTATCTTGATCTTTTTATCAAAATATCCACAAAATTCAATTTTTAGAATTAAGGTGAATCTTTTAAAAGATCTTTAGAGGTTCCTAATTGATTAATTACCCATTTTGTTCTTTTCCTTTCTCGGACTCTTCCCAACGTCTAAGAAATTGTAGAACATCTCCTTGAAATGTTCCAACAAAATAATTTAAATTTTTTCTTTTGACAAATTGTTGTTATTAACAACAATAGTCATTGATTGTGCCCAATCATCTATTGTTTTCATAGCTTGAAATAGGAGTATTAGTTAAATCTAAATATATTCCTCCTCGTAATATAGTCTTGAAGAACAAGATTTAGAAATATGTTTTAAAAGGAAATAAATCTTGAAGAAATATTATATGAGTTAATATTAGAAATGACTCGATAATAACGAAGAATATATATTTATGTTTAATATAAAAATAATTCTAATAATCAATTAGAAGAAATTCCTAATTAAAAACAGGATATTAAATTAGGTAATCTAATTGGAGAAGAAAAAGACTTTTCCGATGAAATAATACAAAAGATTAATAAAATCATATTTCTAAAGAAGAAATATATAAGATCTCTAAGTTTAAAATATGGACTCGAGACATATAGAAAAATTAGCGGTAACACAATCGTTAAGGATACAAAAGGAGGATTAACAAAATCTCTCTCTTTACCAAAGATAAAATCAAGAGGATTAAAAGAAATATCCTCAAGTTAGATATATACATTTAGGTATAATCATGATTTTTTACAGTTTTGATGGTGTGATGCACATTAAGGGCCGCTTCCCCTAGGTTGTTTCATTTCTGTTTTATTTAACTATAATAAATGCATGCCTGTTTTATTCAAAAAACAATTTTAAATCATAAATCTATTAAAATATTATTATCTCTTAAAATTATAATTCATTATTTATATCATAATTATTTTTAAATTTTATTACCCATCGCCAACTCTATAAATACTATATGTCGTGAAAACACTGTTTTTTCTACTTATACCTTTCATTTTTTTTTTTGCTTATATTGAGTTATTTACTTTGTTTTATATTTTAACTAACATGAATTTTATAATGTTTTAATATATTTATTTATATTTTTTAATGTTCACCCAAGTTGCATTTACTAATATTTTTTTGTTATTTTCAATATTATTTTGATTTTACTAGATAAAATAAGAGATAAATTAAAGAAAATTTTAAAATACCCCATTGTAATCTAAATTATTTTTAATTTTTATTAATAAATTTATGAAGAAAATCTTAATTATATAATTAACTAACTTCACATCATCATCTATCATGTATTCTTTTCCAAACTAAAACTATTAGTCCGAAAGGTTGTAATTTTTTTATTTAGAGAAATATCTTATTTCTTATTTTTTATATTTGTTATTAATACTTTTCTTTCAAAATCTTACTTAAAAAATAAATTTATTTAAATTTATTTATTATATCAATCATAAAATTAAGTTTATACAAAATTAAAAAATAATTTTAATTGATACATATGTTCAAATTAGAGCATCATTAGGTAAGACAACTATTTATATATATATATATATATTGTTATTTTTCACTTATTACTTGTATATTTTATTTTGGGGAACGATCCACTTACACAATTTAGTTTTATACACTTCCGTAACCATTTTATATAATTAATATTTTAGTGATCTAACAATTAAATTTATCAATATAATTGTACTTGTCATGCATGTAAATTTTCGAACTATTCGATATCTCTATTATATCGATTTAAAATACTCTATATATTGATATATATTCAACGGTTGAATTTTTTACATAAAACAAATAGTTATAAATTTTAAATTTACATCAAATTTGACTATCTATATGAATAGACCATAAAATATAACGATTAAATTGTTAAAATATTAATCACATCAATAATTATAGAAGTGTATAAAACTACTTTAGTTTTTACATTTTTGTTATGAACCTATAATCCAATTAATTTTTTATAAAATTCTAAAATCTTAAATCATAAGTCTCTAAAAATCTTAAAATCCAAAATTTAAACCTAAATTTATATATTTTTAAAAAAAAATTGAAGTTGAAGATTTGTCACTGATTCCATAGGAAATTCATGGACTGTTACCTCATCCCCCCCTTTTCTATCACTACACTATGTTTGGTTGGGTGTAATGGATTAGCCATTACACCCCTAATCCGTGGCCCCACTGATTACGCTGTTTGGTTCGCTGTATTGCCCTAATACGGGCCTATTATGCTGCAGACGGATTCGACATTTTCCCTTATGCAGTGCCGATTTGTAATCCCTTCCAAAAGCAATGATTACCTAATCAGTCTCTCTTTTACCCTCCCAAGCCGAAATCGATCTCCACCCACCCTCTCCCTCCCAACATCGACAGAAGCTGCCAGCGAACCAAACCTCCAGCCGGTCCCGACTTCCATCTTGGCATCTTTTGCCGACTCCACGGTCTCAGATCTCCGGACGCTTTGAAGCGGCAAGTGAGTAATCTCCAGCCAGTCCCGACTTCCATCTTGGCATCTTTCCTCTCTGCATGCATTTTTAATGGGTGTTATTGCAATTTTTTTATAAATACGATTAGTTTTTGGTGCGATTGTTTCAGTTCATAGTGTTAGTTTCTTGGTAAATCGGCATAGGGTTTCTTGCTGGTTATGATTTTGTTTTTCATTTTTTGTTTGGTTTCATTATTTGCTGGTTATGGTTTCATTTCATCGCACTCTTCCTTTTCTTCATCGATTATTGCAGGTTCTTCTTCATCGATTATTGCACTGTTCACTTAATCAATTTCCCTTTTCTCATTACAGGTTCTTTGTTCCAACACTTCTTCATCGCACTCGTCCCCGATTTGCTCATTACAGGTTAGTTTTCCATGGGTATTTATGGTTTTGTTTGTATTGCATGTTCGATTGAAAGGTTAGTTTTCCCCGATTGCATGTTTGTATTGTTGTAGCAACTTTTGTTATTTCCTTTGTATAAATAAAAAAAGCAAAGTTTATCCGAAAAAAATCAAGTTTAGCATACACTGTTAGGATTCATTACCCTCCCGATTTAAAAATGACAACTAGTTAGCATCAATCCATTTACGTAAAATAGTTTTAACAGTGATTACTAGATAATGTGAATAATGAGCCTCGCTTCATGTAACACTAACCACAAACTAGGGTTGCAATCAAGTCGAACCGATATTGAACAAAGTGATAAGCTTGAGATCTATTTGAAGTCGCTTAAAACTCAATTCAAGCTTGATCAAGTATATGATTCTAGAAGCTTGAGCTTGAGGTAAAATCAAATTATGTGAGCTCAGCTTATTTGAGTTTGTTTACATGATATACATACCTGAGCTCAAGTTTGACCTCATTCGTTTCATATATAATTTTTTTATAGTTAAACAACAAAATTTTGGGTTTGTGTTTTAAGTAGTAAGTTAAGGTTAAAAATATTGAAAGAATATTTATAAATAAATAAAAACAAGATTAGGCTCAGATGCTACTCAAGTGTTAAGATTACCTCAATAATTATTCTTGGTGCCTGTGAGAAAAAGACTTCCCCTGCTCTATTTCATCTTTACTTCCATGTTAAGTGCTATTTTCAATGATTTCCTTTGTTAGAACTTAAATGGAATTTGATCTGTCTATTGGCTTTGCTGAAATGTTGAATATAGTGCAATAGGGATGCTTTGTATGTAAGGATTATTAGTACCATGAGGTCCAAGATTTCTGATATGAACTAAGGAATCATATTCGTGAGCGAGACATATCTATTGATATCATTTGCTCCCCTTGAATAGTTTTTGTTAGATATAATTTTTCTATCTCTTGATTGTTTCTTCATTTACATGTGGTTTCACTCTGATTTTCCTTCTGTTTTGAGATGATATTTTTTAATAGTATATTATTTGTTATGCTGTATTATTTTTCCTTTAATGTGTTTTTATTTGCTTTATGTCTTGATTATCTGTTTGTGTTCGCAATTTTCATTTTGTCTGCTAAAATATTCATATTGATACAGTGAGCAATGGAAATTGTCTGCTGTTTTCAATTCAGACAGTTTTTTGATATTGTTGCAATGGAAATTGTCTGCTGTTTTCTATGAAACTAGAAATTGTTGCATTTGTTTTGATATTGTTCTGGAAATTGTTTTATAGTCTGCTGGAAATTGTTCTTGATTTGTTAGTGAGTAGAAGATGAAACTGGAAATTGTTGCATTTGTTTTGATATTGTTCTTGATTTGTTCTGGAAATTGTTTTGATAGTCTGCTGGAAATTGTTCTTGATTTGTTAGTGAGTAGAAGATGAAACTGGAAATTGCAAGTATAGTAGGATATAGTTCTGTTTGAAATCAAATGCTGTAAACGAGTTACTTGAGCTATTATTTATATTCGATTAAGGGTTAATTATGTTGTTTTCTATTAAAGACTCAAATAATTATTGAATTATTTTACAAGGATTTTTTAGTTAATAAGCTCTTTGTTTTAAATTATACAAAAACAATCAAATTTCAATATCGATGCTTATATAATGTTCAAATTTAAGATTAAATCTTTATATTTTAATTTTAATATAATTTGGTAAATCAATATTAGCCTAGATATTTTAACCGATTAAAATGCTAACGTTAATTTTAAACTTGATATTAATATTAAAATTTTTTTGTTTAATTCAATTCATTATAATATTATTTTATATAATTATGAAATGAATTTTTAAATTTCAAAAATATCACATTAACAATTTTAACTATAACACATGTCAATAGCAAAGATTTAGAAGAAGTTGAAAGTGAAATTAAGTCAATTTAAATATCAAACCTACTTTTTTCCCATAAATTCAACTTTAGCACAAAATATCGAAAAAATTGTAATTATTGTTTCTTTTCCAATCATAATTGCAAATACAATACTACATTTTAATAATTATTTGTACATGTAAATGAGATTAAATTTACAAAAACAGTTATATATATTTATACGAAATGAAATTTAAATTTAAAATGTTATAAAAGTTTTAAAACTTCAATTTCATTATTAAACCAAATCCTCATTCTTTATTTTATTTGTTTTAAAATTAGAAAATCTTAATTAAACTAATCATCAATAAATAAACTAATCAATGTTCAAACTTTGAACATGCTTTATAATTTTAAATTATAATGAGTTTAGTTATAATCTAACAAATATCAACAATTAATTTTAGGTCAATTATACATATACCTTTAAATTTTAATATATTTAAAATGTATTTAAATATATTTTCTTTCTTTATTGTTTGGGTGATTGATAAAGAAATAAAATTAAAGTTGCAATGATATCATTTAATAGATACTTTTTTGCTTCGTGTGTTCTAAATTTGTATTGTTTATTTTTATTTGATAATGTGTAATTGCAACTTCAATTCTTTGATAGTGTGTTCTAATTTTAATATGTTGCAGTAATGGTTCGTCTGCCTTTAATTGCACAAAGTGTGAGGCGTAAAAGAATTTGTATTGCATTGACAATAGGTTGGAAATCTGTAGAATTGCGATTTGGTTCTTATTTACAATGGGTGCCAGCCTTAGCCTACATACTTATAGATCAAGGATTAGGTCTTATACCTTAAATTTTTATGCAAAACGGGATTATGTGAAAAGGCTTGTATATGCTAGTGACGAGACCTGTATTGAACAAGTTAGGATGAATAGAACTGCCTTTTTTAAACTATGTGAGATGTTAGAATCGTTAGGGGGATTGAAGTCGTCAAGAAACATGCTTGTTGATGAGCAAGTGGCAATTTTTTACATATCATCTCCCATCACCTGAAAAATCGAGTTATCAAGCATCACTTTAGAAGGTCCGGGGAAAATGTTAACAGAGCATTTCATAGTGTTCTAAATGCTGTCATACGCTTACAAGATGTGTTATTTAAAAAGGCGGAGCCAATTACAGCTGATTCTTCTGACACAAGGTGGAAATGGTTTAAGGTATTAGACTGAGTTTTATATATAGCTTGTACAAAATTTAGTTGATTTAGATTTAAATTAGTATTCTAACTCAAGGTTTTATATCATGTGATATAGAATTGCTTAGGTGCTCTTGATGGAACCCACATCAAGATTAGGGTTCCAACAGTTGATAAACCTAGATATCGAACGCGAAAATGTGACATAGCAACAAATATGCTAGGTGTTTGTACACCTAATATGCAATTTGTTTATGTTCTTCCTGGTTGGGAAGGTTCAGTTGCTGATGGACGGGTTCTTCGAGATGCCATCAGTAGAAGACATGGACTAAAAGTTCCTCATGGTAAAGTGGATAGTTAGAGGACTTTGAATTATTCATTAAGATTAAACTTTTTCTGTTGAATTAATCATTTTAAAAAAATATATTTTATAGGTTGTTATTATCTAGTTGATGCTGGATACACAAACTGATACGAGCCAAGGAGGTGACACTCAAGGGGTTGTTTTTCCTAGTGGTCCAATCACTCAAAGCAAGGCACGACAATTAAAACCAAAGATGAATGCTTTTGTCCAAGACTTTGTTGCTACAAATTTAATTCATCATGTTCGTGACGTTGCCAAATACGGGAATGCAATTCACTGGACCAATCTTGGAATAGTGCAAGCCCATAAATTGGTGGATTAATCTTTTATGTATCTTATTATTATTTACTTAATTCTCATTGGTTGGAACACATCACTTATGAGTTAAGTAATTTTATTAGTTAGGTTATTATTTATTTATTTTCTTAGATAATTTTAAAGAGTTTTATAGGGTTCAATTACTCTTGTATTTTGCCTATAAATAGGCTTGCTTTCTACACATTGGGGCAAGTCGAATAAAAAGAGAGTATTTGTTTTCTTCCAAATTTGAGTGAGGCAAAATTTTGAGAGTAGAGTGATTCTTCTCTTGCTATTTAGTTTGGAGTTTGTTACTTTCGAGGGTATTTCGAAGTTACAAATATTCAAATTTCTTTCCCATTCATCGGTGTTTCTAGAGGTTCTTCTTCTAGGGGTTTAGTAGGGAGCCGCTCAATCATTGGCGTTTTTGGTTACAAGTTAACCAAGGGTTCCATAGGGCAAATCTATCTTTCTTTTTTCTTTTTTTTATTATTATTTAACTAATTTTATTTATTCTCATTCTATTTTTAATTTATGTTTCTCTTGTGTCTAGATCCGGGTTTCCGCATCAGTTGGTATCAGTTTCAGGCCATTCGGTGTTATTTTTGAAGCTAAAAAAAATAGCAAAAAAAAATCACAAAAAAAAAAGTTGCCTACCTTTCATACGTAGGTTTCTTCTTTTCCTATTATTGTTATTATTTTGTTTTTATTTTTCCCAAAATTGAATTTCTTTTCTTTCTTCTTTTCTTGACTCAAGTATAATTAAAGCTTCAATTTTTGAAAATCTTAAGACACCAAACGTTTTCGATTTTTTTTTTTAATTTGGGTAGAGTTTTCTTAAGTTTTCTTCTTATTAAAGCTTTTCTTTGACTCTAGAGTTAGGGATCGTTGCAGGTCTACGTTTTTTTGTTTCTCTTACGCTTTCTAACACTTTGTTTCTTCTTGTGTTAGCAGATATTAAAGGCACGCACAATTCCTTCATCCGTGTAGCCTCCATTACAAATTGCCTCGTCAAGTTTATTGGCCTCTTAGAGCAATTAGGGTCTTCATTGTTTCTTTGAAGTTTGCACCTCCGTTATTTGATCTTGATTAGTAACCCTCTCCAAACATATTTACAAGTTTTGAATCATTCAGAGAGTTATTCTTTTGAGAGCTAACGAGTGAGGTTATTATTATTTTTCTTTCTTGTTCTGTTTGTTTGATCTTTCACGATACCATGCCGCCACTAGATCCCAAACTAGTAAAATGAAGAGGATGAGCAAAAAGAGACAACGATCCTTTGGTCGAGTTGTTACAAAAGAGATGAAAAGTTACAAACTCAATTCAACATCGCATGACCCGGATGTTACAAGAGCAAAGGGAGCATCTTGATACAAAACTTACAACTCAAGAGAGATACATTGCCGATAATTACAAGAAGTTGAACGAAGCCTTTATAACCCGATCAAATTCGCGAGATCGAACTTTCAAACAAATGGAGGACCATGTTTTTGATGATGACTTTGAGTCCGAGTATGTACCTAGAGAAAGGTTGGAACAAAACAATGACACCCCCAAACCAAAATTTCCTTCTTTCTCAGGGAAGAATGATCCTGATGCTTACCTTGATTGGGAGGAAAAGATGGAAACAGTCTTTGCTTGTTACAATTACTCTGATGAGAAAAAGGTAACATACGCTGTCACTGAGTTCATTGATTATGCACTAACATGGTGGAATCAATTATGTAAAAGCATGATTCTTTATAGAGAGCAACCTGTTACTACTTGGGTTGAAATGAAGCGCATCTTGCGAAAACGGTTTGTCCCACCATACTATTATCGAGAACTCCATCAAAGACTCCAACATCTTGTTCAAGGAGATAGATCTGTGGATGACTACTACAAAGAGATGGAGACTATTCAGATTAGAGCCAGTCTTGTTGAAGAGGCTGAGGTGACTATGGCTAGATTCCTTGCCGACCTAAAGCCTGAGATTGCAAATCGAGTTGAGTTACAATACTACATGGATGTTGAAGAGATGCTTCAAACCGCACTCACCATTGAAAAGCAATTATGACAGAAAGGGAAAACGAGGGGTGCTAGTTCAGTTTCTAATCCTGCTTGGAGAGGAAATTGACAAAAACAAGATGATAGATTGTGGAATGGGAGAGATGCACGGTTCAAGCCAAATGAGCCTAGAACTTACTCCAAAGATAGAGGTATGCCTAATTCATTTAAAGGCTCTACTTCTACTAATCGAGCTCCATCTTCTTCTTCTACTTCTCCTAGTGCCATTAAGCAGCCAGAAGATATTACCTGCTTCAAATGCCAAGGAAGGGGTCACTATGCTCGAGAATGCCCTAATAAAAAGTCATTGGTGATTCGAGAAGATGGCGAGGTTAATTTTGAGTCTGATAACGAAGATGAGATGCCTCCTTTGGAAGATGCTGATGATGTGCATACTCATGATAAGTATGAAGAATACTTGGAGTATGGTGAGGAAGCACTTGTTGCTCGAAGGGCTTTAAATATCCAGTTTAAAGAGGAAGGGCGCGAACAAAGAGATAACATTTTCCACACGAGATGTTTGATTGGTGGACAACCTAGTTCATTGATCATCGATAGTGGAAGTTGCACCAATGTGGTGAGTTCTTCCCTTGTTGAGAAACTTGGCCTACCTTGTGTGAAACATCCAAGGCCATACCGCTTGCAATGGCTGAATGATAGTGGGGAGGTAAAAGTATCTAAACAATGCTTAGTTTCATTTTCCATTGGTAGATACTCTGATAAAGTTTTGTGTGATGTTGTTCCAATGCAAGTTGGGTACATATTACTTGGACGGCCATGGCAGTTTGATCGACGAGTAAATCATGATGGTTTCCTTAACTAATATACCTTCGTGTTCCTTGGAAAGAAGTTTACTTTGGCTCCACTTCCTCCTCAAGAAGTCTACAATGATCAACTCAAACTTGCTAGTGAGATGGGTAAGGGAAGTGAGGTAAAATCATTGAAAAAGGCTGAGAGTAAAGAGACCCTTAGTGTTAAAAGCCAACTTAAAGGCCCAACATTGGTGAGTGATTGCACACACAAGTCACGAGATGAGAGAGTGAGTTTATTCGCTAGGTGTCGAGATATCAAATTTGCTCTTTGTACAAAACAAACATTTGTAATTATTAGGTTTAGGGAAAACTTTGTTTTGACTAACCCTAATACACATTTGCCTAGTTGTTTTGTTGATCTTTTGCAGGATTTTGAGGATGTATTTCCTTCTGAAATGCCTAAGGGATTACCTCCTTTACGAGGGATTGAACATCAAATTGACTTTGTACCTGGTTCGAGTATTCCGAATAGACCAGTCTATCGAAGCAATCCTGAAGAAACTAAGGAGTTGTAAAGGCAAGTTGAAGATCTCTTAGAGAAAGGGTTGATTCGTGAGAGTCTAAGCCCTTGTGTGGTCCCTATACTTCTCGTCCCAAAAAAGATGGTTCTTGGAGAATGTGTGTTGATTGTCGTGCTGTCAACAAGATTACGGTAAAGTATCGATATCCAATTCCTCGATTAGATGATATGTTGGATGAGCTTAATGGTGCATGCATTTTCTCTAAAATTGACTTAAAAAGTGGTTACCATCAAATAAGAATGAAACCAGGTGATGAATGGAAAACTGCTTTTAAGACTAAGTATGGCCTGTATGAGTGGTTAGTCATGCCATTTGGCTTAACTAATGCTCCTAGCACATTCATGAGATTAATGAACCACATACTTAGACCTTTTTTAGGAAAATTTGGCGTTGTGTATTTTGATGACATACTGATTTATAGCAAAACTTTGAATGATCATGTTGGGCATGTTAAATTAGTATTGGATGTGTTAAGGCATGAACGACTCTTTGCTAATCTTGGAAAATGCACCTTTTGTATGGATAAGCTTGTTTTTTTGGGTTTTGTGATAAGTTCTACAGGAATCCATGTGGATGAGGAGAAGGTAAAGGCAATTAAAGAATGGCCTATCCCTAAAACTGTTTCTGAGGTAAGGTCTTTCCATGGGTTAGCCGGTTTCTACTGCAGGTTTGTTCGTAACTTTTCCACAATTGCTTCGCCTTTGACTGCACTTATTAAAAAGGATGTATCTTTTCATTGGACAGATAAGCAAGAATTAGCATTTAATGAACTTAAAGATAAATTGTGTAATGCTCCTATTCTTGTTTTACCTAATTTTGAAAAGACCTTTGAGATTGAATGTGATGCTTCTGGTGTAGGTATAGGTGTCGTCCTCATGCAAGATAGTAAACCACTAGCCTACTTTAGTGAGAAACTTGGTGGAGCACATTTGAACTATTCGACCTATGATAAAGAGTTGTATGCCTTGGTAAGGGCATTTAAAGTTTGGCAAAATTACCTTTTACCAAAGGAGTTTATGATTCACACTGACCATGAATCACTTAAGCACTTAAAGGGACAAAGTAAGTTGAACAAGCGACATGCGAGGTGGGTTGAATTCATTGAATCTTTTCCTTATGTTATAAGGTATAAGAAATGTAAAGATAATATTGTGGCTGATGCTCTATCAAGGAGGTACACTTTACTTAGTACTTTGCATACTAAGTTATTAGGTTTTGAGTATCTCAAAGATTTATATGCCACTGATTCTAATTTTGCAAGCATTTATGACGCATGTGAACATGGTGCATTTCACAAATTTTATAAGCATGATGGCTATCTTTTTTGAAATAATAGACTATGTTTACCAAAGTGTTCAATGCGAGAATTGTTGGTTCAAGAGGCTCATAGTGGTGGTCTTATGGGTCATTTTGGAGTCACTAAGACTTATGATGTTTTACATGAGCATTTTTATTGGCCTAACATGCGAAACTTGTTGAGAAAATTTGCTCTACTTGCATTACTTGTAAACAAGCTAAATCCACTGTGATGCCTCATGGTCTATATACTCCTCTTCCTGTTCCTAGTTCACCTTGAACTGACATTTCAATGGATTTTGTAATAGGTTTACCAAGGAAAAAGTGTGGACGAGATAGCATCTTTGTGGTTGTGGATCGATTTTCTAAAATGGCTCATTTCATTCCATGCCATAAGACTGATGATGCAACCCATGTTGCTGATCTATTTTTCCGTAAAGTTGTGAGATTACATGGAATCCCAAGGACTATCGTTTCCGATAGAGATGCAAAATTTCTTAGTCACTTTTGGAAGGTGTTGTGGGGTAAGTTAGGTACTAAACTACTTTACTCTACTACATGCCACCCTCAAACTGATGGTCAAACTGAGGTGGTAAATCGAGTTTTGGGATATTTGCTTAGAGCCATAATAGGTAAGAATGTTAAATCTTGGGAAGAATGGATACCCTATGTTGAGTTTGCTTATAATCGTTCTGTTCATTCTTCCATAGGTTTTACTCCTTTTAAGATTATATATGGCTTTAATCCACTTACTGTTTTAGATTTGCTTCATTTACCTTTGAATGAGATTGCTAATTTAGATGGTGAAAGGAAAGCTGATTTAGTGAAAGAGATCCATGAGAAGACTCGTAAAGCCATTGAGAAAAAGAATGAGTCCAATGCACATCGAGCTAATAAAGGGCGAAAGCAAGTCTTGTTTGAACCTGGAGATTGGGTATGGGTGCATACGAGGAAGGAACGATTTCCTTCTAAGAGAAAGAATAAACTTGATGCACGAGGAGATGGATCATTTCAAGTACTCGAGAAAATAAATGACAATGCTTATCGCATTGATCTTCCTGGTGAGTATAGTGTTAGTGCTACTTTCAATGTTTCTGATCTTTCTCCTTTTGAATTTGATGTAGGTTCAGATTTGAGGACAAATCTTCTTGAAGAGGGGGAGAATGATACGAGCCAATGAGGTGACACTCAAGGGGTTGTTTTTCCTAGTGGTCCAATCACTCGAAGCAAGGCTTTATATCATGTGATATAGAATTGCTTAGGTGCTCTTGATGGAACCCACATCAAGATTAGGGTTCCAACAGTTGATAAACCTAGATATCGAACGCGAAAATGTGACATAGCAACAAATATGCTAGGTGTTTGTACACCTAATATGCAATTTGTTTATGTTCTTCCTGGTTGGGAAGGTTCAGTTGCTGATGGACGGGTTCTTCGAGATGCCATCAGTAGAAGACATGGACTAAAAGTTCCTCATGGTAAAGTGGATAGTTAGAGGACTTTGAATTATTCATTAAGATTAAACTTTTTCTGTTGAATTAATCATTTTAAAAAAATATATTTTATAGGTTGTTATTATCTAGTTGATGCTGGATACACAAACTGATACGAGCCAAGGAGGTGACACTCAAGGGGTTGTTTTTCCTAGTGGTCCAATCACTCAAAGCAAGGCACGACAATTAAAATCAAAGATGAATGCTTTTGTCCAAGACTTTGTTGCTACAAATTTAATTCATCATGTTCGTGACATTGACAAATACGGGAATGCAATTCACTGGACCAATCTTGGAATAGTGCAAGCCCATAAATTGGTGGATTAATCTTTTATGTATCTTATTATTATTTACTTAATTCTCATTGGTTGGAACACATCACTTATGAGTTAAGTAATTTTATTTGTTAGGTTATTATTTATTTATTTTCTTAGATAATTTTAAAGCGTTTTATTAGGGTTCAATTACTCTTGTATTTTGCCTATAAATAGGCTTGCTTTCTACACATTGGGGCAGGTCGAATAAAAAGAGAGTATTTGTTTTCTTCCAAATTTGTATGAGGCAAAATTTTGAGAGTAGAGTGATTCTTCTCTTGCTATTTAGTTTGGATTTTGTTACTTTCGAGGGTATTTCGGAGTTACAAATATTCAAATTTCTTTCCCGTTCATCGGTGTTTCTAGAGGTTCTTCTTCTAGGGGTTTCATAGGGAGCCGCTCAATCATTGGCGTTTTTGGTTACAAGTTAACCAAGGGTTCCATAGGGCAAATCTATATCTTTTTTTCTTATTATTATTATTATTATTATTTAACTAATTTTATTTATTCTCGTTTTATTTCTAATTTGTGTTTCTCTTGTGTCTAGATCCGGGTTTCAGCATCACAAACTGTGAGGGATTTCTTGCACCTTTTAGAGGACAACGATATCATTTGAACGAGTGGAGTCAGGGTTATCAGCCAAGTTCTCCGCAAGATTTTTTTAATATGAAACATGCCTCAGCACGTAATGTTATTGAAAGATGCTTTGGGTTATTAAAACTTAGATGGGGAATACTTAGGAGTCCATCATTCTATCCTGTAAGGGTGCACAATAGAATTATTATTGCATGTTGTTTGCTCCATAATTTTATTCGAACCCATATGAGTATTGATCCTATTGAATCGGATGTGGGAGAAGGATTACCTAGTAATGTTGTGGATGACGATGAACCGAATATCGCAAATATTCATCCATTGGATGCTTGGGCTACTTGGAGGATGGAACTAGCCAACCAAATGTTCAATGAATGGCAAGCATCTAGAAATTAGTTAGCTTTAGTAATGTGGTGTTTGAATTGATTTTTGTATTGTACTAAACTTGTTGAATTATAATTTAATTTCTTTTCATGCAGCATGTGTTATAATTTTAAATTTAGTATTGAGCTTTTGATTCATGATATTGAACTTAATTATAATTTTATAAAGTGTTCACCTTTTGATTCATGATATTAATAGTAATTAATATAATTTGTTTTTTTTTCTTAAGATAATTATGTCAGGTGTTCCACAATCAAATGCTTATTCTCAAGCTTCTCGAGGAACCAAAAGAAAATGAGTTCCAGAAGAAGATGCAGCATTGGTTTCCTGCATGGTGGACTTGCACAATGTTGGAACATTTAATGCTGATACCAGGTTCAAAGCCGATTATTTAAACGAGTTGAAAAAAATGCTAGAAAAGGCTTTACCAAATGCAATGTTGAAGGCGGAACCTAATATTGAATCGAGGATTAGGTTACTAAAAAGGGAGTGGTCAATTGTCTATGACATGCTTAATAGCCAAAACAATAGCGGTTTTGGTTGGGACGAGCATAGGCAGCTCGTTGTTGCTGAAGATGCGGTTTGGGACTCCTATTTAAAGGTAAGAATTATTTCAAGTCTTTATTATCTTATTTTTACTAAACTTATAACTAATATGATTTCCTCATTTTTTTTAGAGTTACAAAGAAGCCGCTCAATTCAGACATCGTACTTTCCCTTACTACGACCAGCTTACTGTCATATACGCAAGAGATCGAGCGACTGGGAAAGATGCTCAAACAGCTGCTGATGTTCTTGAAGAAATAAATGCTGAGGATGTACCTATTACAGATATGAATGAAGAGAGAAACTCATTCTATGACTGCGAAGCTGACGTCTCTTTGGATGACATGGATGTTTCTGCTACGGAGCCGCGAGGAGATAGAGACCAAGGGGGTTCCTCATCTTCAAACAAGAAAAAAAAGAAATATGATGCTCGTGATAATATGTCTTCTTCATTTAATGAGGCTGCCACTTTATTGGCCGAAAACATGCGGGCCAGGCGATCAAATCAATAGGAGTATTGCCTCCGATGTGGTAGTTCATTAGAAGTCAGAAGAATTCCAGATCATCCAAGAGAAAGCTACAAATTTATATTCAACCTTATGGGAAATTGAAGGTTTAACCGTCGATGAGCGGTATTGAGCTTTGAGTAAAATTCCAGATCATCCAACGCAAATGCTCGTTTTCTTTAGTTTACCTTCTGCTGCGCGATTGGAATGAGTTAGAAGATTTCTTTCTAACCATTAAAAATCAATGTTCAAACTTTTTGATGTTGTAAAACTATATAACATATGGATTATGATGTAGAATTTTATTTTCATCTAACCTTTTCTTAATATAAGTTAATTATGTTTATGCAGAATATAATTCTCAAGTTATATTATGATTTTAGTAAATTCATATAAGAATATTTATTATTAAGAATTTTATGAAATTATATATGATTATTAAATTATATTCAATATTAATTATTTTAAATTATATAAATTCATATAAGAAAATTTATTATCAAGAATTTTATGAAATTATATATCATTATTTAATTATATTTAATATTAATTATTTTAAATTATATAAATTCATATAAGAAAATATTTATGAAATTATATATTATTATTAAATTATATTTAATAATAATTATATTAAATTATACAAATTCATATAAGAAAATTTATTACTAATAATTATTTTAAATTTTATTAAATCATATATTTTAATTAAAATATATTTAATAATAATTATTTCAAATTATATTTTATACTATCATATATTATGATTTTAGTAAATTCATATAAGAATATTGATTATTAAGAATTTTATTAAATCATATATTTTAATTAAAATATATTTAATAATAATTATTTCAAATTATATTTTATACTATCATATATTATGATTTTAGTAAATTCATATAAGAATATTGATTATTAAGAATTTTATTAAATCATATATTTTAATTAAAATATATTTAATAATAATTATCTTAAATTATATTTTATAGTATCATATATTATGATTTGAGTAAATTCATATAAGAATATTGATTATTAAGAATTTTATTAAATTATATATTTTAATTAAAATATATTTAATAATAATTATGTTAAAATATATTTTATAGTATCATATATTATGATTTGAGTAAATTCATATAAGAATATTGATTATTAAGAATTTTATTAAATTATATATTTTAATTAAAATATATGTAATAATAATTATGTTAAAATATGATTAAATTATTTATTACTGATATTAATAATCTTATTAAAATTTAATAACAATAACAATAATCATTTATCTAAACAAATTTCTGCTAAGGGTATTCTAGTCATTTTAGTTTTTCCCTTATGCTATTACACCTCCATTCCATTCAACCAAACACAAGAATACTATTACGCCTCAATTCCATTACATTCAACCAAACAATTGATTTGCTAATACGCCTCTATTCCAATACAGCGAACCAAACGTGCCCTAAGTGTTTATTCTTTAACAATAAAGTATATTACTAAAATTTGGGATAAACCTTAAAATTATAAATAAATTTTAGTTTAATATATAATTTTATACATGAATTTTGATTCTAGAGGCGTAGCTAAATGGACAAGAAAGAGTCTTGACCCATTGACTCAAAGGAAAAATTGTTTTATAGCCCTCTTCCCAAAATTAAAAGATTCAATTTAATTATTTTTAACCTTGATTAAATAAAAATTTATACTTTTAGTCCTTTTGAAAAATTAATAATTTAATTTAAATATTTTTAATACAATTTTGAGCTTTGCCTCAAGTTTATAAACTCATCTCACCCTCCAAACAAAAATTCCGACTCTATATCTATTTGATTTTGTACAATTTTATAAATAAAATTTTGATTTAATAAAATTCTCGCAAAATATTAATACGATTATTGATATAAAATCTTTTATGTTTATAAATTACATACACATAATTATGTTTATAATTGAACCACAATTAAAATTTCATATGCATACTTACACTAAATCTTTCTATAATATAATTATCATACATTTAATCCATCTAAAACGGTACCTCTTTCTTATTATTTCTTCTCTTTTCTAAAATAAGAAATGATTAATGTTTTAATTGTATTTTATTATCCTAATTTCTTTTACATTTTCTATAACATTTTTGTGTCGAGTAATATCCGCTTGTATTATTTTAATGACAAATTTTCATTTAAATAATTTGTTGATTATTATTCTGGTTTGTCACTTCATTTTAATATTTAGTTTACATTAATTTGTATCAAACTAACCAACCTTGAAACATGAGGCCTACTCCGTTCAACCTCTTTAAACAGTAATCAGAGTAAAAACTCTAAAGATTATGTCAAGGCCTCAATGATGATTAGTAAATAAACTATCATATACAAATAATACAACATAAAATAAAACCATCAGAATGCCTTTTGGTTAAAGAGACAAACCAACCAGGATGAAGATACCTCCTCTACATGATCACATTCAACTCAAAACAAGAATGAGGATCATATCACATTATAAAAAGTATTTCATCCGATCATCTCTCTTCATGGCATTGTACACGGCTTGAACCTGTGCAACACAACTACTTCTATCAGACTCAACTATTTCAAGCAATTTTTATTAATCAAAATCCAAGTACAGTGAATGATTCCTATGTCTAGTAGTGTGTTTGTAGGCACGGGCATGTGCGTGTGTGCGCGTGCGTGCGTGTGTGTGTGTGAGAGAGAGAGAGAGAGAGACCTGTTCACTAGATACAACTTGAACAGGACCAATGTTGACAGATACATATTTCCCCCTAGATGATAACTTCTGCCTCACCCGACCCTGTCACAGCAACTTATTAGATGCATTATATATGAAAAGAAGCGGAGAAATATGGAGAGAGCATATTATATTTGGACTGATCTTAATTCATTTCCAAAAGTAAATTCTTTCTGCAGACAGAAGAAAATGAATTCAAATAATTCATCAATGATCGGTCATATCTTCCCTTGAATTCCTTCCTGGAGAAGGAGATCCAAGGTCAGTGTAGAACGGTTTGATACTTGCATAAATATTTAAGAGACAATAGTTACACAAAAATGTATTTCCTCATCATGAAAGTTTCTAGGTTGAAACAGCGTCAACAAACCATAAGTTCATCAACTTAAACCCATGTTCTTCCTCACCAAGAAGAAATGCCCACATAACACACACATTCAATCTTTGTCTAAACCAGACCTATTTTTCCTGATATAAATTTAAAGTGTGTCGGATCAAACTTGTACAAATGCTAAATAAATTAGCCCTTTTCTGAA